>NC_133324.1:120373227-120673227 GCF_042186555.1 Aquarana catesbeiana | reverse complement strand
AGCGAGGCTGCGGGGGGCCGCATCGATTGACCGTGGGACAGGTGAGTGTCTGTTTATTAAAAGTCAGCAGCTACTTAAAAATGAGTGGAACTCCGCTTTAACCTACCAGCATGTCTTTGGATTGTGGGAGCAAACGGGAGCACCCCGGAGGAAACCTGTCCAAGGTCCAGGCAGGTAGTGCGTGATTAGGATTCGAACTGGCGAATGTAATGCTGCTAGGTGGAAGTGCTAACCGCTTAGCCACTGTGTTGTCCATTAATAGTCTGAACAGCAGGCAGGAAGCAGGGAAGTAAACTTTTGCAGATATGCGGGCTCTAAAAAATGTTACATCCTTATTTCTTGGCAACCTACGTTATAAGGCGTACTTCCATTCCTATTTGACAGTAAACCATTCCCTTGTATGTGTTACAAATGTATCCCTTATTTTTTTTTTTTAATTGCTTTCTATTTTGTTTTGATTTAAGGAATTGGTTGTTCTTCTGATTTCTTTATGATGTTGCTAAAATAAATACATTTTGTTATTACTTTTGAAATATCCTATATGAATAGTTCATCGGTATCACCAAGATTTCTTCATAGTCAGGTTGAAAAAAGACACAAGTCCATCTAGTTCAACCTTAAAAAAAAAAAAAAAAAAAAAAAAAAAAAAAAAAATCATACAGTCCCATATACCCAATTCTATACCCACAGTTGATGCAGAGGAAGGCTTAAAAAACCCCAGAAAAGCATGATCCAATTTTCTACAACAGGGGAAAAAATTCCTTCCTGATCCCAGAGAGGCAATCAGATTTTCCCTGGATCAACGTTACCTATAAATGTTAGTACCCAGTTATATTATATTTGGCAAAACAGGGACACTCACAGGAGTACAGACAAATGGTCTGCGCACCCCACAAGATGCATGAAAAATACGAAAACCCCCTAACGGGGCTTTAAAGCAGCTAATAAATTCAAAGTGAGTGAGTAGTCAAAAAATAAATTTTATTAGTACAAAAGGTTGTATAAAACAGGTGGGTTCTGACCTATGGAGTCAGGACATGAACTGGAGTACAATATAAGATAAAAAACAACGGACAGCACCCGTAATCAGGAACAGTGTACAATACAATGTATTTTAGACAACAAGATCATAGATACTAAAATCCTGATGCGTTTCGACCCTAACTGGGTCTTCTTCAGAGGATGGTTGTCAGATGTAGAAATGTAAGCATATATCAAACATAGCACAAGAACACCAACAATAATGGACTTGTGTATATGTCACACAGCATATCTGCATAAATTGCATAGTTACCAGTCACAAAGTTCCCGATAGCTCTGAATGTTCATGATGAAAAAGATATGGTCCCTCCTATGTCCTTTGCCTCCCCAATGACAGGCCAGCTCCCCGGAGAGCGGGTAATAGGCCAACATGCCTTGCAAGGGATCACGCATACACTACCCCCCGCGGGGGGGAACCGGACGGTGGGGGCCACACACTGCACCCAAAGTGGAACAACGGTGATGCTAGAATCAAATTAGAGGCAAGGGATCATTCGTTCCCCCAGAAGAATAATAATTTCCCCTAGTTTAGGACAGTTTTACTCGTGTTGGAATATAGATCCATGGGTATGCAGGGGACAGGGTACCAAGGCAGGAAAGGAGAGAGGGGGGGGGGAGAGAAGGGGGGAAGGAAGGTGAGGATAAAGAGGTAGGAAAGATTATGGGGAGGGAGAAAAAAAAAGGGGGGGGAGAGAAGGAGGAGAGGGAAAAGAGGGAGGGGGAAAAAAGGGGGGGGGAGGGGGGGGGGGGGAGGAGGAAGAAGGGAGGGGGGAATGAAGGAGAGGGAGGGGGGAACCATGGGAGGAGTGAAAGAGAACAAACAAAATGGAAAAGAACAGTGAAAACTAGAAAGTGAAAAAAGAGTGGAATTGTGACTTGCAGTAAACGAGTACCCTGCTACCCATTATGGACCATACAACGGTGGAAGTGTAGGAAATAATGGTATTTGCCGTACACCAGTGAAGGGAACCAGGGTGCAAGGTGAGGAAGACCAGCTGTGAGCTGGAAAGGAAGGAAAAATGGGGGTGGTGCGGTAATGAGTGATGAAGTGAAGGGAGATGACTGGAGAAAGGAAGGGAAGAGAGGGGGAGGCGCATGTGTGTGAAAAAAACCAACAGCAAGACAACAAACAAACAAAACCAAAAACCAAAGCCAAACGAAACATGATGCATAGACACAGGAAATAAGAGAGTGCATTAGGTGACGGCAGCGCTAATTACCTAATACTGAAGACAGGAGTGGCTTAAATCAGATTGCCCGGGGTTCTGAAAGGTTATAATATGTTAGCATCCGACATCACTGGATAGAAAAAATGAATGGTGGTACTACAGAGCCGTGATGTGAGCCACACATCAAGGAGGACAGTTACAAACGTTTCAAAAGTTCTTACCAATCGATCAAACCGGTGGCTGCATGCGGACGAAGTCAGGAGAGTCTCAATTAGTTAGGGTCGAAACGCGTCAGTATTTTAGTATCTATGATCTTGTTGTCTAAAATACATTGTATTGTACACTGTTCCTGATTACGGGCACTGTCCGTTGTTTTTTTATCTTATATTGTACTCCAGTTCATGTCCTGACTCCATAGGTCAGAACCCACCTGTTTTATACAACCTTTTTTACATTATTAAATTTTTTTTTTTTGACTACTCACTCACTTTGAATTTATTGGCTGCTTTAAAGCCCCGTTAGGGGGTTTTCGTATTTTTCAGTTCTATTATATTTATTTTACAGCAACAGAGTTGTTGGCTTATTAGCCAGTTTGTTAGGGAGCATGCAGGAAGTGCTGGCCCTCCTCATTAACCCTCATGCACACAGCTAAAACGAGCTGCAAAGCCAGTACCGATGCCAGGAAAAACAGATGTAAAAACTCACTTTTAGAAGCTTTTTGCATTAGCATTAGCCGCGTTGCCGTTTATTAACAGCTTTTTTCTGCTCTCTTCTATTTTCCACCACTATATCCAATTACTAAAGCCTAAAAATGCTTGACGCTGTTTACTGCGTTTGGCAGTGTCAGGCGGTTTTACAGTTTAACGCTGCTGCTCCAAAATGCCCTGGCCTTGGGGGTTTTTTTACAGCTTGAAAACGCCTATGCCAGCTACAGCTACTAAAAACATATGTGTGCGTGGACACATAGAATAACAAGGAGAGGCGTTTTGAAACTGTAAAAAAAAAAAAAAAAAAAAAATGTCTGACACTGTTAAAAGCGGCAGTAAAAACACCCTGTGTACATGTGGCCTTAGAAAGTCAGCATGATTTCTAAACTGAACGTCAGTTGATTTGTAAAATAAAGATAGTATTATTCAAAACTTTTCTTTATAACTCGTAACAATTCAAAAAAAGGTAAAAACAAAATTGACCTAGAAAATTCAAACTTCATAGCTATAATGTATGTTATCAATAACAGAAGACCCTGCCTCTAAGA
Source organism: Aquarana catesbeiana (assembly GCF_042186555.1). Lineage (NCBI taxonomy): Eukaryota > Metazoa > Chordata > Amphibia > Anura > Ranidae > Aquarana > Aquarana catesbeiana. The sequence goes on along the minus strand of NC_133324.1, from coordinate 120,669,762 downwards.
TGTCAGCTTTTGGCAGTGGACAAAAGATCCATAATCGTTCTAACTCTAGAATGGCCATAAATATTCCATTAAAACTTCACTTTTATTTCTATTTTATAAACCATATCACAGAATGCAAAAACTCATTGTATCACAGCACATGAATTGTTATCTGCAGCCTTGTACTCATCCATCTCTGGATTCATGTGACTTCCAGTCAGAAGTGCTTAAAGTACTTATTCCAAATTCAAGTGGAATTAGAAATAAACCCCTGCTATATAACGGTGTCTTAGCTCCCGAAGGCCCCTTTGGCCTGGGCTGTCTGATCGGGTCCGCCTGTCAGCTTTTCAGGCCAACCTGATTGGACGCTTCATTCACTCCTATGGGGAGCGGCGGGTCTCAGCGGTGACATGCCTGCTGCTATGCAATCCTGTCCGCCAAATCCAGATGGATGGTGGTCCTATTTTCCATCCGTCTGGCAGATCGGATGAAAATGGACAGGCAGTCCGTTTTCATCTGATCTCCCCATAGAGAAGAGTGGGACTCTGACAGGTCCGTCTCAGCATAGTGAGTGGAGACGGACCTGTCCTCTGCCTGCTCAGTGGATCAATCCCCCACTGAGCAAAGCGGAGTCCGTCAAATGGATCCGTCCGTGTGAAAGGGACCTAAAAGACCTAAAACTTATCAGAAAGCAACAGAGGCAAGAGCCTGCTTGGCCATAATCCAATTTGTGAAGGATCAGGCTGCTTGTTCACACTGCAAGAAAAAACACCAAAACATAAAAACTGATATTTTTAATTTTTTTTTATTTAGCACAAGTTTACACCAGAATCTGATCAGAAACTGTCAGATACAATTTTCAGCCCATTCATTAGAATGGGCTGGAAACGCACTGGATTGCACCAAATATAGAGCATGCACTACTTTTAAAAACACACTGTGTAACTGCGACACCATGTGATCCAGTGCAGGCAAACGCACTGCATTTGTTATCTGCGTTTGGGGTGTCGTTAGGATTACATGACAATCGCAGCAGATTAAAAACCCAGTATGTTATGAAGTACATTCACACTGGAATGGAGTGTGGGAAACGGTCACTTACATCAGAATGCTACAATTTTTCATATGGGCATATGTCCAATTTATATTTTTTTTAAGAAAAGTCTTAGGCAGACAAAAGTATAAACAAAAAAAAAATGTCATAAAAACGGACACAAATGGAGAACAGATGACATCCATTTATGTCTGAAAAAGCATAAATTGGACACAAACCTTTTCCTTGAGCCCTGGTTCACACTTATGCGCTGCAAATTTAAAGCGGTACATGGTGCAAATTTGAATTGCGATTTCTTCTTGCCATGTGCGATTTCAATGCAAATTTACTGTGAATTTGTGGAGGGGAGTGGTCACATCTACGATTTTTTTTTTCTATAAAATCTAGGCAAAAAAAAAAAATGTAAAATTCCAGTGATGTGAACACAGGACTGCAATTTCAATCCGGTCCCATAGAAGTCTATGGAGCTGAAATTCGCACCGCACAACACTAAACTCGCACAGGACCCTTTTTTTTTTTTTTTTTTTTTTTTTTTTAACCGATTCAAATTTGCACCACGTATGTGAATAGCTGCTGTTGGAAATGATGCTTTTTTTACATGATATTTGAATCTATGCTTTTTACATTGCATCTGATCCGCATAGAATTCGCGTAAGTGTGAACCTGGGATGAATGTAAAGTTGGATGTATCTTTTTTCTTATTTTTTACATGTGGACTGGTTGGTAATCATGGGCACCACATCTTTATTACTTAAAAGAACAAGACACAAACAGCACATTGATACTATACTTTATTAATACTTTACATTACATGCTGTATAAAAAAATAAATCTTTTATTGATACATATGAAATAGCATTATTAAGCCTTTAAAAGTGAAATCTTTGTTCCACCAGGTCACTTTAATACGATTTAGTATTTGTCAAATCAGTTAAACCTCAAAAGATAACATTTTCTCTATTCCTTAAATTGTAGTTCCCTACCACTTGATGCATTTTGAATGTGTTTCACAAATCAAAACAGGTCTAAAAGCCTTTTATTTAAAGGTTTTATAGCTGTTCTGAACATTTCTGCTTGGTAAATGAGTACTTGGCTGGCACAGGCATGCACTTGTTTCTGCCACCAGATGTGCACCTGATGCTCAGCTTGCTGTCTGATGTCAGTCCGACCCAGAGGCCTTTAGGAGGAGAGGCTAGAATACAAATCCGGCACATCTGTGACCGAAAGCACAAATCACATCTGTATATTGTATTATTTCTAGGCTTCTCTTGTTGTGCACTTTCATGTTTAAAGTGGTCATAAACGGAATGTAATAAGAGCACTTTCAGATTTTGAATCCTGATACTTTTTTTTGGGAAATCAATGGTGGGTGCCCTTTATACACCTTTCTTGTTCTAATCATGTTACCTATTTTATTATTATCATGAACTTTAAAGCCCCTCCCTGGGATAAAAATAAACCTTCCACCCACCCCTCCTTTTTTAAGTTTCCTGAAACCACAATCATGTGACATTGCTGGCCTGAGTCTTCTCTTATATTTACTTACTGAAAGGTCCCTTCCAGGAAACTTAGAAACTTATTGGACGGTCGCTGGCTGGGTCTTCTCAGGAGAGAGGACGTCATCTAGGGTTGCCACCTGTCCGGGATTTACCCGGACAGTACGGATCTTGAATCATGTGCCCGGGTTTTGTACTGCCTGTAACCTGGGCACATGATTCAGCCCAGAACAGGAAGAGACCTTTCGGGTGGGGGGGGGGGGACCATCGGCACACCTGTCACTGTGACACAGCAGCAGTGGCATTGCTTTGAAATAAGTACACTGTGCATGCGGTGTGTGCTGGAATCCAAAGCTCCTTTCTGTCTGCCCCTCCTCCCGTCTCCTGCATAGTCTCTGGTATCTCTGACTCCACCTCCCCCTCCTCCAATCACCAGTGCGGAGTGCTGAGAGAATCAGGAGGCGGAGCTCACTGAAGCTCCTGATGGGCTGGCCAGAGGAAGAGCGGAGGTGAGCTAAATTGTTTTTTTCCTGAGAAAAGTCTCCTAGGAAGAAAAGCTGCAAAGTTTAGGAGTATTTGTATTGCAGGTGATGCAGTGAAGGGTTAAGGTGACAGGATAATCGGACCAGATAGTGAGTGTATGGGGGAGGGGGGAGTGTGCATCACAGCTGACAGATCCCTCCTGAGCAGCACACATGTCTATACAAACATCCACCAATCACTCACATGTGAAAGTCATGTGTGACCATTCATGTAACCCTGTACTGTATATGTGATGAGTGTACACTTCTAATTGTACAGAGCTTGGATAACATCGGGTTATCATATATGAATTGTCATACATTACCTTCATATCATCTGTACAGTACATACAGAGTGCTGGATTATATATATATATATATATATATATATATATATATATATATATATATATATATATATATGTGTGTGTGTGTGTGTGTGTGTATATATGTATATATGTGTGCTTACAGTTTATAACAGATTGTTTTCATTGAATAGTACTGCTATATGATTTATTGCTGTATATATTAGTAGATGAGTAGAAGAGCTTTTTTTGATTATAGACATTACTATCTCCAACTCCCCCCAGCTTATATCATCCCCAGAACACTTCATACATCCAGCTGAGGGACATCATTCCATAGTCACTTTCCTTTCCTTATCTTCCCAACATCACTCCCTGGTCACCCCACAGACACTGCAGGAAATTCCTAACCATACTGCCCCCATCATGCCCTCCGCAGTCCTCTCCTGTACATACTGCCCCCATCATACCTTCCACACTCCTCTCCTGTACATAGTGCCCCCATCATACCTTCCACACTCCTCTCCTGTACATACTGCCCCCATCATACCTTCCACACTCCTCTCCTGTACATACTGCCCCCATCATACCTTCCACACTCCTCTCCTGTACATACTGCCCACTGTCATACCCTCCACACTCCTCTCCTGTACATACTGCCCCCATCATCCCCTCCGCACTCCTCTCCTGTACATACTGCCCACTGTCATACCCTCCGCACTCCTCTCCTGTACATACTGCCCCATCATCCCCCTCCACACTCCTCTCCTGTACATACTGCCCCCATCATCCCCTCTGCACTCCTTTCCTGTACATACTGCCCACTGTCATACCCTCCACACTCCTCTCCTGTACATACTGCCCCAATCTTCCCCTCCGCACTCCTCTCCTGCCTGTGCATACTGCCCCCATCATAGCCTCCGCACTCCTCTCCTTTACATACTCCCCCATCATCCCCTCCGCACTCCTCTCCTGTACATACTGCCCACTGTCATACCCTCCACACTTCTCTCTTGTACATACTGCCCCCATCATCCCCTCCGCAATCCTCTCCTGTACATACTGCCCCCATCATACCCTCCGCACTCCTCTCCTGTACATACTGCCCCCATTATACCTTTGACACTCCTCTCCTGTACATACTGCCCCCATCATACCTTCCACACTCCTCTCCTGTACATACTGCCCCCATCATACCTTCCACACTCCTCTCCTGCAGAATCAGATGTAAAGGGGAACAAACCCCGTGCATTCCGATGTAAAGGGGAACGCTGCGGATTCAGATCTAAAGGGAAACTCTGTTGACTCAAGTGTAAAGGGAGACTCTTGTGATTAATTCTATGTGATTAGAAATGTTATTTAATCCCAAAAATATATGTATAGTGTATATATACTACATAACAAAATTGCTGTGCATTGCTTTGTACAGAGGTAATGAATTTAATGTACTACAAAAAAAAAAAATTGGCGTGCGCTGCTTAAGCGTTCGGTTTTGGCTTGACGAAAAGGTGGCAACCCTAACGTCATCCAAATGACAGGAGACCAGTTATCTTGGGGCGCCACACTGGAACCAGCAGCAGTGAGATACCTGGATTGGTGAATATATCTGCCTTCACCAGGTAAGGGGGTGGGAACAAGACTAGGAGAATGGGTAAGACGGGGGAGGTAGGAGGTATGGCTAAAAGTGAGTTTTTTTGACTGGAGTGGGGCTTTAAACCAGAATCAACCATGGAGGGAACAATACAGCTTCATATGGCGGTTTACTAATGGCACTGTGTGCTCCAATGATCAAAAGCCTACAGAACATATATAGTATATCTCCTGGTGTAGGAGTAGCACCACAGGAGATACAGTAAACTGTATTTGTGTAGTGCAAGTGTAAAATCCTCATTATTCAAAGCTGACCTAAAGTTTCTGTGATGAGCACATTCTGGGACAGCAGTGTGTTTAAACATGATATTTTAAAGTGGAGGGCCACCCTAAAATAGAAAATAGCATGAAAAATCTTTAAAAAAATGTAAAAAAAAACATTTGAAAAAAAAAAATGAAACTTACCTGAACCCTTGTTGCTAGGCAGTCTTCCTAATCTGCCTCTTCCTATTCTGCGGTGTGTTCTGCTCCTCGGTGAGCGGCCCCGTTGCCTTCTGGAAACTGTGTGTGTTCCCAGAAAACCACGGGGCCATTCACAGATCCAGTAGGAAACTGGCAGTGAAGCCGCAAGGCTCCACTGCCTGTTTCCCTTACTTAGGATGGCGGTGCCGGGACCCGAGAGCCGAGGGACGGGTCGGCCTCGGGTGGCCGACATCGCGGGCACCTAGGACAGGTAAGTGTACTTATTTAAAGTCAGCAGCTACAGTGTTTGTAGCTGCTGACTTTAAAAAAAAAATTATAGTGGCTGGAATCCCGCTTTAATTTACCGTTAAAAGCAGCCTGAAACTTTCATAAGGTTATGCATTTTGACTCATTCTGGGTTTTGGGCATGTGACCATATCAGATTTACAGGTGCTGAGCATAGTTACAAAAACTGCAAAGCTTTGATATCCAATTATCATTGAATATTAAAGTCCATCTGTGGGCAAAACCTAAGAGGGGTGTGGGGGGTGGAAGAACAGCCTAAAGTTCAGTTTTAATTACGCATGGGCTACCTTTACAACACCAGGGAAATAACTGCTGAAATTGACTTTTGCTACCTTAGTTGTGTCTTTTTCCTCATAAAGCTCTTTGTATCAGGCAATACATTCATTTTCCTATGAAAGTTTTACCCGGAGTTTGAGTTCACTATATTTTTGCTAGTTCTCTGGAGCTGCATTTTTGTCTTTAAATTCATTTGACATGTATTGTTCAAATCATATAATGTTGGAAGGATTGTGGGAGCTATTCATAACTGAAATAAAATGAAATGACTTTTCTTGAGTATAGAAGCAATATTGCATGGAGACTATAATGCCCATTTCATTAAATCATTCCAGCGCATGGAAACAGTGTAACTGACCTTTTTTCTATTACTCTTTTTCTTATAGCCAAATATCTTTATACTTCTGGATTACATTTTTGCTAATGTTTTAAAGAGGAGCCAAAGGCTTTAAACAGAAGGGAAAAAGTGAATGAATGAAGGGTGAAATAACTTCCAGGGTGTTGGTGCATTCTCGTGGACAGCTATACTACCAACACTCAAAATACACCTGCCATGAAAATGACAATATAACAAAAGCAAGTAATTGTCCCCGTTAACTACTAAGCTCTAGGCTTAGACTGGCCATACATTTCTACAATTCTCTTACATTTTCCTTCAGATTTACCAAAACCCATATAATATGAGGTCAAACCTAAACCCTTTCAATTTGTATGCAGTCAGGCAGGCCCTTGCACTACATAGTTGAAGGTAAATCTAAAGGAAATTGAACAGGAAAATTGTATAATATAACGTATGGCCAGCATTAGTATGCTAAAGGATACGTTTCTTTAGTTTCTCCAGTTCATTACCAGTTGTATTGTGATAAATCATCTGTTGCATTACATGTATCCTCAAAAGTGTATCTCTTGCTGGTGTCCATAAAAGTGTACTTCCAGCTTAAACTGATTTTTACTTTAAATAGTATGTGAAATGGTTTGATCAATTTCCTACTTGTTTGCGTTTTAGCAAGGAAGTTAGCAGAAATCTATCTAAACTTACTGAGTTCTCACTAAACCAGGTGTCCCAATTGGAAAGTTCTCTGTGCTTCCTGTTCTCAACACAATATTGTTATTATAATGTAATTAATATACATGGAATCAAGGTTGGGGCTTATAAACATAAATATGCGGCTTATGCTGATGATATATTGCTTTATGTCCAAAAGCCCAATGTTACTTTACCTAATCTCATGTCAGCTTTTAAAACTTTTGGGTCCCTTTCCAAATTCAAAATCAACTTATTGCAGTCCGAAATCTTAAATATTTCTGTACCACATAGAACTGCCTCTCTCCTGAAACCATCCTTCCCCTTCTCCTGGCAGCCGCATAAGCTAAGGTACTTGGGAATTTTTCTCACACCCAAATCAACGTCATTGTTCCATGAAAATGGCATGCCCTTATTAAATTTGATACGCCAAGACCTCCATAAATGGAACCAGTTAGCTCATTCATGGTTGGGAAGAATTAGCGTTGTGAAAATGAACATTTTACCCAGACTGTTTTTATTTCAAATGGATCCCTATAAGGTTCCTCCGGGTTTCTTTACGGTGCTGATGTCTTTGGTGTGCAAATACATCTGTCACTGTAAACATCCCTGTATCTCATAAATCCAACTCTCTAAATTAAAACCCAAAGGAAGGTTATCTCTCCCTGATTTCAAGAACTATTTCTTAGCAATTATCTTGAATAGGATATCGGACTGGAAACCTCATAGCGGGTCCAAGCTATGGGTGCAACTGGAACATGACCTCAGTGGTGCGGAGTTGTTCCCACAGCTCTGGATTCCCAAGAACTTCATAACCCTGTCTGTAAGTACTTCACCTCTAACCAGGTCTACCTTCACAATTTGGGACTCTCTCTTCAAAATCACATAACTGGCTCTATAACTCACCTTTGATGCACTTAACAGGTCACTCATTCTTCTCACCGGGGGGAGCTAGATCCACAGTTCCGCACTTGGATCTCCCAAATACCTATTCTTCTTCACCATGTCGTATCTTCTAGTGGACTCCTCCCAATAACCTCCCTACTAAAATCTACCAAAGTTACTGTTATGGACCAATGGTGACACAAACAACTTGCTATGTTTGTCAAGTCTCTACAGAAACCACTGCGCACAATCGCAGACCTAACTCCAGTGGAAAGCATATTGGCCTACACACAACCTCCACAGAAAATCATCTCTTTACTTTACAAAGCCTTATCGCTGAAGCCCAAATCCTGGCCTACCTTTCTAACAAGCTGGGAATAGGATCTACAACCACCTTTAATGGATAACCAACATTCCATTGTTCTTCAGCTAGCCCACACTTCCTCCATCTCTTTCTAATTTTACAGAGATCAGTTATCAACTTCTGACCAGGTGGCACTATACACCTGCTGCCATTCATGAAGCTTTTACCTCTGCTCTTTGTTGGAGAGGTTGTGGTGAGGTAGCCACACATGCACATATTTGGTGGCAGTGTCCACTCATTCACCCCTATTGGTCATCTGTCTTATACTGGATTGAAGTGATACATGGTTCAACTGTAATTAATGATCCATGGGTTGTGTTATTTATTTGTACAGACAAATCAGTAGGCAGTACAAAAAGTCCATTACCCTACACCTTCTGAATGCGGCAAAATCATTCCTACCTAGATATTGGAAACAGACCACCATCCCGACACAATGGCTGGTCATATTTATCATATGGGAGATCTTCCATATGAATTTAGAGATCAGGCCTCTACCTCACATAAAATATGGGCCTGCTGGTTTGCCTTTATATTCTCCTCTGCATTTGCAGATACTATGTCCCAATCTGAGTAATTATTCTCACTTTTAAAGCAGTTGTATACCCGCAGAAAAAAAAAATGTTAAAAAAAATAACCCTGTAAGGCAAAGGCATAATGAGCTAGTATGCCCTGCTCCTAACTCATTATGAAATACTTACCTTAGAACGAGGTCCCCTTACTGCAGGCCAGTCCACACCAATGGAGCTGACATTTTGCCCTCGGCGTGGGTTCGCGGCTCCAGCGCGGTGAGTGGCCAGAGCCGCGATGACGTCACTCCCGCGCAAGCCTGCGGGAGACTTGGTAAAGTCTGGCAGCGTCTGCTGACGTCAGCGGCTGCATGCAAAGTGAATATCTCCTAAACCATACAGGAGGAACATTTGCATTCATCAGCCAGGAACCTGCACATGGGACATACTTGGACATTCCAACATGACAATGATCCAAAACACAAGGCCAAGTCGACCTTTCATTGGCTACAGCAGAATAAAGTGAAGGTCCTGGAGTGGCCATCTCAGTCTCCTGACCTCAGTATCATTGAGCCACTCAAAACGTGCAGTTCATGCAAGACAGCCCAAGAATTTACAGGAACTGGAGGCTTTTTGCCAAGAGGAATGGGCAGCTTTACCATCTGAAAAGATAAAGAGCCTCATCCACAAATACCACAAAAGACTTCAAGCTGTCATTGATGTTAAAGGGGGGAATACATGGTATTAAGAACTGGGGTATGTAAACTTTTGATCAGGGTCATTTGGGTAGTTTCTGTTGTCATTATGATTTAAAAAGAGTAAACACAGTTGATTGATCATAAATTGCTTCAGCCAAACACTAACCATGAGTGAAAGAAATGTTTTTGTTTTATCATTCATATTCTCTTTCATATTGAAAAATGGCCAAGAAATCATAAATTCTGCTAGGGTATGTAAACTTATGAGCACAACTGTACAAGCACAACTGGAGGTGCACATAGATAATAAGCTGAACTGGAGCAAGAAAACTGAAGTGCTCTATAGGAAGGGCCAGAGGTCTTTTAACATTTGCTGGAGGATGCTGAAGATGTTTTATGAGTCAGTGGTGGCACGGTAGGAAAGCAGACCATGGGTGGCTGACACCTACAGACTCGATAAACTGATTTACATGGCCAGTGATGTTGTTGGATTGGAGTTGGGGTCTAACAACAGTGCTAGAGAGGAGAATATTGTCAAAGGTATATGTAATCTTTGACAACTCCTCCCACCCACTCCACAATACGCTGGTCAGTCAGAGTAACTTCAGTGACAAATTGTTACAACCACGATGTACCACAGAGCAACACAGGAAATCGGATGGGGCAGTTATACCTGGATTTTTTTTTTTTTTTTTTGGTTCAATACATTTTTATTTAAAAAAGATATTCAAGTTACAATACGAACTACAATGTGTAATGTACAATGTTCAGAAGTGTTAGGAGTATCCAACACTTATGCATAACTGAACCAATTAAGTTTTGGTATAAACCATTAACCAGTCAGTAGTCAATGAACAGTGCACTTAAAAAAAGGAGGCCCACAGCCTATACCAAGGAGGAAGAAAATAAGCAGGGAAAGGGAAAAAGGTAGGATACGGAGATAGGACTTCTAAAGATAGAGGGTAGTGGAAGGGGGGGGCCTTGTTGACTCCTCTCCAAACATAGTGTTTATGGTTGTGGCCAAAAAGCTCAATTTTGGTCTCATCACTCCAAATGACTTTGTGACAGAAGGTTTGAGGCTTGTCTAAGTGGACGTGGATGTAATTCTCTACTACATCCACGTCCACTCGGTTGGAGACAGAGGCCACAGGTCCCTGCCTCATTCTTAAATCTACAACCCATTCCTTTGTCTTAGTCACATATAGATACAGACGATTATCCTCACATCATGTTACAAAGTTCTCCACCACAGTCCTATATTCAGTCTCTTACCCAACCCTAATACATCCCACTACCGCAGAGTCATCAGAAAGCTTCTGAAGAGGGCAAGACTCTGGTAGCTAAAATTGGTGGTAAAGACAGTTAAAATAAGGGGAGAGGGAACTGTCCCCTGTGGAACCCCAATATTGCTTACCACCCTGACACACAGTCTTGCAAACGCATATATTTTGGTCTTCCAGTCAGGTAGTCTACAATCCATGACACAAGGGAAACATTAACCTGTATTGTTGCTAGCTTCTTGCCCAGTATAGCTGGCCTGATATCAAAAGCACTGGGGTAGTAAAAAAACATGACCCTTATAGTGCTCGCTGGCTTATTCAGGTGTGCACACATGCGATTTAGTATGAAAATAATAGTGTCCTAACGGCCTTTCCAGAACAAGATCCACTTACAGCTCTGATGCGCTTGCAGTGCGTCTCCCCAGGGATCTGACACTGACAGCCTGGACCATTGTCCTCTGTTTATGTCCACATGCTTTTCAAAGTCACCCATAGCTTCATCAGGCATGGCTCCACTCTCTGCATTATCTAGGGAGGAACTCTTTTTACAGATGAAGTTTTAATTTAAAACTTAGAAGATGCCCTATAGGTTTTTGGCTGATAAACACGTGTCAAGTATAGAGAGAACCAGAATGTAGATGGCAAGTTTATTGTTACTTTTTTTTTGACCTTTTGATAATCAGTATATTGTTGGTGGGTTACACATTTGCTCCCATACAGAAAAGTTGGTTAGAAATATTAGGTGGTTGAATTTTGTGTATTTGGCAGCTCTAGGGTAGAGCTCCACGATTCATTCATGTACAGTAACAAGTGCAGAGCTGTTCTCTGCTCACTCAGCTGTCAAAAAAAAATAAAAATATATATATATATATATATATATATATATATATATATATATATATATATATATATATATATATTCAGCACTGGGAGATAACTATTAACAAAGTATCATTTGGTTCTTTAGATCAAAGGAATGAACTTAACCTTTTTCTGACACTTGTTGCTTCCAAGTTAAAAATCAGTATTTTTTGCTAGAAAATTACTTCGGACCTCCAAACATTATATTTTTTTTTTTTTTGCAGAGACCCTAGCGAATAAAATGGCGGTCGTTGCAATGTTTTATGTGACACTGTATTTTATGGTTGAATTAGATGGACTTGCGTCTTTTTTCAACCTGACTAACTATGTAACTATGTATTTGCAATTTTTAGGGAAAAAATATACTTCAATGAATAAAAAAAAAAAACAATAAAGTTAGCCCAATTTTTTGTATAATGTGAAAGATGAGATGAGAGAATTGTGCTCTTTATTTTAAGCAAAAAAATTGTGATTCTCATTTTACCCAGAATCGTGCAGCTCTAGTCTAGGGACTGACTTTAGGTAAACCCTTTGTATAATTCATATTCCAAAGCATTCTGGATAATAGATGCCATGTCTGTGTGCACAAGATAGCACAAGTGTATGTGTATATATATATATATAAAATTAAACTCATTCAATCTGGTTGAGTAGCTATTTGTCATTGTAATGCAGGCTTGGCATTGAAAAACACAAAATCAAACCAGTTTATAGAGTCCTGCATCTATACTTTGCTTGTGTGCATTTTACTTATTAAATACACTCCATCTCAAGGGATGGAGCCGGATTTATCTTCATTTAAACGAAAGACACAAAGGGACTTTTGGACTGATTTCCTCACAACTCCTGTAAAATTGAATAGGATTAACACGTTCCCTTGAAGCATGATCATGGACGGCCTTTTCAGCCACTTCCTTTGTTTGTACCCTTGTGTTGTGGGCTTCATCTTCTATTTCCTTCTATTTAGGTTTTGGCTTTTGTTTCATGACGCCTTTAGACGTGTTTTTTTTCCTCCAGTCTGGACCTTGCTTCTGGAAATACAGTGACAAGATGAGAAAGTGGCTTCAAATTGCAGTCATTTCTCGGGCAGAATCAGAATAAATGACCTGCTTGGTAATAAAGCAGCTGCACCTGGTTCATTCGCACATACGTACAAATGAAACAATCTGTTTGCTGTGTGAGTGTGCCATGGCAGCTCCAGTACAGAATAAACAGGGAATTAATCAGTTGGGGAATAGTTAGGTGTCCAGCAGTCTTCCTGAAGTCATGGTCTGTGTAACCTCTCATTGGTTGATATACTGGGTTGATGTCATGTTGTATTACTCTAATGCAACTGTAATAATAGACTGTCTGATTGGAGATATAGCCTTTACACTGAGCACAAAACAAATCAATATTAAGTCTGCGTAGAGAGATTTGGGCTGTCTCCTTTTCAAGCGCCATGGGGGATTTATTATTTATTTTTTTTATACTTGTAGATCCTTATTCAGACTAGTACACAGGTGTTTATTCTTATTGCTCTTGTTCTTTTCAGCAATAACTGCATTTTTGTGTAGTATTTTATCTAAATGACAAAAAGCAATGTAAACATTAGAGACAATCTAGCTAGTTTTTTTTTAATCACAGTTGAGCAATTTTGGAAAACAGTGGCCATTTTACTCAAGGGATGTCCTTGATGGCTTGGATGCAAATGTTGGTTTAGCTGTTGATGTGGGTGTCGTTTTCCGTCAATGATGGGAGATTTTTCTTGCATAAAATGCAGTTCCCTGCCTACGAGTATGCACAAAAGTTGTGATTACTGTACAAACCTCTTGAATTGTAAGAAAAGAATGGAAACTCTGCAGATGTGCTTAAAGCGGAGTTCCTCACAATTTTGAGAGGTTGTCTTAAACGAAAGACCACCTTTTCACCCTTAGTTTTTGGATATTTAAACTTTTTCTTTACTTTCTCTTGTACCTTTTTAGAAGTACTAAGAGTACTTCCGATCCAGCTGGGCCACGGCCGAAGACGTCACATCCTCTTCTGTGGCGAACCCCCCCCCGTTGTCTTCTGGGACATGTGTGTCCTCCAGAAGACAAGCTGGCCATTCACAAAGCGCCGCGCGACTTGCGCATGCACAGTAGGAAACCGGCAGTGACGCCGCAAGGCTCCACTGCCGATTTCCCTTAGTTGGAATGCGTCTGCACCCCATCCAATGAACAGATCGGCCTCGGGGGGCCGACATCATGGGCTCCCTGGACAGGTAAGTGTCCTTATTTAAAGTAAGCAGCTATTGTGTTTGCAGCTGCTGACTTAAAAAAATAAATACAATTTCGGCTGGAACACAACTTTAAATTCCACCAAATAAAGGAAAATAAAAAACAAAAAAAATGAGCTGTACAATGTGTTGTGCTAAGAAATCATACATAAACAAATACTAAATATTCAAACTAACTCCATATAGTAATATATAAATGAAATAGCAGTGTCCAAATAATGTCTCAAAGTTAAAAGTCCAAAAATAGTCCCAATAGATCAGGAGCCAAAAGTTCACAACAAATAAACTTCTTTCTTCCGCAGAAGGTACAAACAGTATCCACCATCCCCAGAGGTAGTGGCGAAATGCGGGCTTGCCAAACCCCAATGACCAGCTTATTCAGAATCAGAACAGTCACCAAAAGCTTAGGCCTAAATGATAAAACTTTAATAGCATCTCTCCATATACATCCCAGGATCGCCAGCAAACACAGCTCACCAAACAGCCATTTTTGATCTTCCAGCAGCAGACACTCATGTGAAGGCAAGTATCCAAACACTCCTCATAGTGTAAAATGTCATCTGGTATATTTATCAAGAAATTGCACTTACATATGTATAAAAACCATGCATGTTAAAATAAATCACCAAAGCCGTAAAATATTGGTTACTTCCGATACGTAATGACGTCAGCAGGAGGCTTGTGTTATGCTTACACATGAAAGTGGATTGGAATTCAAAAAACATCTAGAAACGATGTTTGTATCTACTATTAGCAGTACCCTGACAAACCTACTCTTTGTCTTGAATTCCATTGGAAAAATAGCAATACACTTCCATTGCCTTGAGTTTCTTAGCATCTAGTGTGAAATCATCGTGGATTTGCAATGGAATTTTGTTCACATTGGAACTGCTTCTGTACCCACGAGGTTCAATGGTAATGCAAAAACTTATTGAGGAAGGTTGATGTAGCTGAGGGGGAGGTCAAATGCAGATCAAAAAGAAGTCAGCTGGAGGTCAAATACATCTGTCTAAATGATTATTGAAGCACCTCGGACTGATCTCCAATGCAAGCTGAATGCTCCTAAAAGCAAGTTGCTACACAAGCACAAAGCTTTGATTCTGACATCTCTCCTGATACTTCTTGAATATCCCTCAACTAGTTATCAGATAGTAAAAAATTTCCCATTTTGAAATACCCAAATGCACTTAATATTCTAATCTCACAAATAACTAGTTGATGAGATTCTAAATGCTGGCATGAAAGTTGCATCTAAAGTGCGTGTTATCCAAGATATTGATGATAGCATTGCTTATCCCCCTCAAGACCAGGCCTTTTCTGTCACTTTGTTTACAAATTTAAATCAGTATTTTTTGTTGAGAATATGACACATAACCTCCAAACATTATTATATATAATTTTTAGCAGAGACCTTAGGGAATAAATAAAGATCATTGCAATTTTTTATGTCATGGTATTTGTGCAGCGGTTTTTCAAATGCAATTTTTTTGAAATAAATACACTTTAATGAACAATAAAAAAAAAAAAAAAACACACAATAGATACCCCCAATTAAAATATGAAAGATGATGTTACGCCAAGTAAATGGATATCTAACTTGTCACTCTTTATAACTGCGCCCCCCTATGGAATAGCGACAAATTACGATCTCCATAGCCATTGATTTAAAAATGTTTACAGGTTACCTGTTTAGAGTTAGAGGAGATCTAGTGCTAGAATTATTGCTCTTGCTATAACATTGTTGGCGATACTTTACATGTGTGGTGCAAACACCGTTAACATATGCGTGCGCGACTTATGTATGCATTCACTTCTGCGTGCGGACACGTAGGAATGGGGGCTCATTTAAATTTATTTTATTTTTTTCATTTATTTTTTTTTTTACACTGTCCCCCTTTTTTTTTTAAATCACTTTTATTCCTATTATAATAAATGTAAACATCCCTTTTAAAAGAAATAAGGATCAAGGGTCCTCTTCATGGAGATATCTGGGGTCAAAAGACCCTCAAATCTTTTCTTTACCTTCACTTTAAAAAAAAAAAAGTTTACTTCCACCCTAGACCGGAAGTGATGTCATGACATCGCCCCAGTCCCTCCAAGGCCATAGAGGTAATCTGAGATGATCTAGTCTCTCATTGTTTCTGTGACCAGCCAGCTGCACCATCGGATCATTTCTCGAGCACGCTGCTGAGAGTGGTAAGCCCCAGAAACCCAGGCGAACCACCTGGGGGGGGGAATGTTCCCTCCAGCCACTTTGAAAAGCAATCCACTGGCTAATGAGCCACTTAAACTGCTTTCACAAGAAAGCCAGCCGCTGAAAGTAAAAAGTACACAACTTGCAAACCGCAACGTATAAATACTGTACATATTGCGGTCAGCAAGTGGTTATAGACTATGTATTTTACTAGTTTATTAGTTTGTCCTGGTATGAAAAGCCTACAAACTAGCAACTAACTAAACTGGCAAAGTTTAGAAAAAGAAAAACAGCTTAAAGAGGAACTGCAGTCTGCTCACATTATTTGTAATAAAAACATCTTTGCCTTTCTAAAGCTTCCCTCCAACCACTTTGCATATTATTTTATATATACTGTGATTCTGTACTTGCCAAATATGCTGCGGAAATATACCTTCACTTAGTCTGGCTGCAACCATTTTAACTATGGGCAGCTGAAGCTGCTGCCTGTTTACTGGATTTACACAGACACACAGAGGTACACCTCCAGCTCTGCAGCTCTCATTGGCCCTCTTATGACTCATCCCTCCTCCCTTCCTGGCAAACTCTCACAAGAGTGAGAGAGAGAGTGTGCGTGATGTCATAAGCCTAGGCTTTTTACCAAACAGGAAGTGGGCTGTATAAGGTATTTACTGGCAGAAAAAAATGTTTTACTATCTAAAGTTAAACAAGGACGGCAGATTTAATAGATAGAAAGTTTAAAAAATGACTGAAGTTCCACTTTAATTTTCCCTCTTCTTTTATGCCTTGCCACCAGACCCAACTAGATTTATCAAGGTTTGTCACTGAACTAAAACCGCATTTTAATGGCACTCAAAATCCTAAAGTTTTGTGTTTATATTTTTACTTCTTTCTATTACATCTCTTAAGATGAGTTGCTAGATTTGTCATATTTGTCATATTTATAAAATAAGTCCAACTTCTCCATCGTAGCAAGGAACACACTAAAAGACCCTCTGAACAGGAACAATTTAACAGTTTAATAAGTAGACGTGTCAAAATGAGTCTCATGCCCTCGCGCACAGTGCTTTCTATTCTGATAAATGACCACATTAGTCTCCCTGTCTGCAAATCTCCAGAATATATCAGCATTGCATAACTCTATCGCTATGCTGATATTATTCATCCAGGACATCCTTGTCAACAAGCCTGCCTCTTTATTGCCACAGTTCTACTTTTGCTGTTCCAGAAGCTGCACAGCATCTACCTTAGCTTTGCACAGTCCGTATTTCCTTGTAGATAGCTGGTTTGCGTTGCAACCCAAAAACTTTTTTTTTTTTTTACCACTTTACATTTTGATGCAGCGTTAAGGAATTATAAATACAACATAATCTCTTTAAAATGTTTGCAGACTTATGCAAGGTTCATATTGTTTTATTTGTAAGGAAGCTCTTGGAGGACTATAGCATCATGGCTGGTGATGTAATGCATTAACCGTTATTCAAAGTACACTTTTTAATAACGGTGTTCATAGTAATTAGGTTTGTAATTATTAAGCTTAATTTACAAGGGGCCGGAGCTAGTCCATTCACAATCTTGCAGTGCACCCTGGTAGTTAATTTATACTAAGACCTTTTTTTATATTAATTGGGTTTGTTTTGCCTCTTGTGCAGTTCACCATGTATCACCCTGGATATCGCACATAGGAGTTTGTATGTCTAAACCATCTGCTTCCCCTTGATGGGGGGCCCCCGTTTTTGGGAACACACAACCTTGAACGTATATGGGGATTCCCTGGTGCTTTGCTTCTGTTAGTAACGTTCTTCCTGACAGCCAACAGGCGAAACATGTTGAACCACATCTATATTTTTGATTAATTGGATATGATTGTCTTTGATTCTATAGTTTTTTTGTTATATACATTGTCTCAATATTAATTTTTTTCATTTTTTACTAAGGAGATGTGTATATGGGCACCTTTTTAAAGGCCTGGTTTTTTTTATTTTAATAATAAATTTACAATTCCTGATCTTTTTTTTTAAACAGTTGTCAATATGCAGACATTGTAACAAACTTTCAAGCAGCGCAATGCTTATCTAAAAAAAAAAAAAAAAAAAAAAAAACTGTGATATGTGCTAAAATAAACCACGTCGCCGCTGCTACCGAAAAAGCATTTTCACTACACTTACAAAAAAACGGTGCTGCGCTACTTATATATAAACAAACAAAATATCAATAGTGTCTTAATAGTCCATGTGTAAGGCCCCTTTCACACGATCGGACCGTTCAGGTCCGCCTGTCAGTTTTGATGGCGGACCTGAACGGGCGCTCCATGTTAGCCTATGGAGCGACGGATGTCAGCGGAGACATGTCCGCTGACATCCGACCCGGTCCGATCCACTGAAAGCAGACGGATGGCCCTACGTCCAGAGCCGTCGCTATCGGATCGGGTGAGATCTGATGAAAACAGACATGCTGTCCGTTTTCATCCGATCCCCCCATAGGCAGCAACGGCGCCTAACAAGCCCCTCCCCGCTCAGTGAGCAGAGAGGGACCTGTCATCCGCCGGCTCAGCGGAGATCAACGGAGAGATCTCCTGCTGAGCCGGCGGACTGAGGCAGGCTCCGTGGAAACGGAGTCCGCCTCGTGTGAATGAGGCCTAACTCCTAAGTGACAATAAGACTGATCATTCTAAGCGTAAATCAAAAAAGTGAAAAAATAAGTAACAGAGTGTCCATGTATTAATAAACAAAAAAATCCATGGAACAAACAGTACATGCTCAGTGCTTGTGCTGATCTACCGTAATGCAAATAATCCTTCAGTATACTAGTGCTCTCCTTCACCAATGTGATTCTGGCTGCTCACCTCACATTTTGAGCCCTGTTTCACCAGCGGGTCAAAATCAGCAGTTCCACTCTGGGGATAATGAAAGGATCTGTATGGCATGCTACTGGCATGTTGCTCCTCCTTATCTCCCACTCCTTCCTGCTGGCTCAGTGAGCCTTGATTATGCTTGGTGATAATGGATATAGGAAGGAGCAAAGCTCAAAATCTAGTGCTCTCCGTTTTGTAAAGGCTTTACTGCTCCAATAAAATATGCCAAAACACTCACATAAAAAGCACTTAAGCAGTGCTGGCTAACAAGGCATAGGATACAAAAATCTCACTTGTCAAGGTGGCATGTTCAGCTCCGTCCCCTATACGTGTTACATCTGGGCATAGACTTCTTCTATTGATATTTCAGTTGGTTGTTTAAATATATAAGTAGCACAGCACCGTTTTTTTAAGACATAAAGAGGTTTAATTGCTGTTTTAGCAAATTAATTATTTCAGTGATGTTAACTTGAATTATTGTTGGTGCCAGACGTGTTTGTGGCCTTCTGGGCTTTTCACATACTGCCATCTCTAAAGTGTACTTAAAATTGTTCATTGTACAAAAAACGTGCTGTTTGGAGAAAATGCTATCTAATGAAAGGTCAAAGTAGAGTGGCTGAGCTTGATCAAGATAATAGCCTACAATTGCTCACTGCCACTCTTTACAACAGTGGTGTCCAGCAGGGCAATTGTGAATGTTCAGCCTTACAAAGGATGGGCTTGCAGCAGCAAATGACCAGGAAAATGGAAACTGAATGATTGCAGAAATGCTTCCTGGTCTGGCAAATCTTTTCTGATATGCAGATATGGTCAGAATGTGGAGAAGACAGTATGAACATCTGGAAGCCAACCGTTCTTGTGTTAACTGTTCAGACTGGTGATGACATGGTCTGGGAATATATGGGTATAACGTCTTCAATTTGGATATATTGAATAATGTATATTACCTGCTATCTGTTGTATGAATGTTAGCAAAAAAGTGTTTCTCTTGTAAGACAAATAGTCCTGTACAAAGGTACAAAGGCTCCTGTAGCACCCCCATGCAGTGCATGTGATTTGAATGTTTTTCTCAATGGGAAACAGGAGTGATAAATGTATGTCAGCTTTCAGTGGGTGCTTAGCCATGCTCTGCACCCTAATGCCCCGTACACACGGTCGGAATTTCCGACAACTATTGTTCGATGGGAGCTTGTAGTCGGAAATTCCGACCGTGTGTAGGCTTCATCAGACATTTTCCGTCGGAATTTCCGACAAACAAAATTTGAGATCTGGATCTCAAATTTTCCGTCAACAAAATCCATTGTCGGAAATTCCGAACGTGTGTACACAATTCCGACGCACAAAATTCCATGCATACTCGGAATCAATAGCCGCACTGGCTATTGAACTTCATTTTTCTCAGCTCGTCGTACGTGTTGTATGTCACCGCGTTCTTGATGATCGGAATTTCCAACAACATTTGTGTGACCGTGTGTATGCAAGACAAGTTTGAGCCAACATCCGTCAGAAAAAAAACATGGATTTTGTTGTCCGATCGCGTGTACGCGGCATAAGAGTGTGTGTGTGTGTGTGTATATCGCACTGAAATCGCACAGACATAGTGCAGGAACCGTATTCAAAGTTGCTGTGACTTGAGTCAGTTCCATTGCTGCTAATGGTTTGCTAATTGTCATGCGACATTGAACTGTCAAGTCACACTGTTGTGAACCAGGGCTTAACCTGATTCTACAACCACAATTCCAAAAAAGTCTCATAAATCCATATTTTATTCACAATAGACATTAGAAAACATATCAAAAGTTTACACTGTGAAAATGTACCATTATAAGAAAAAAAACGAGGCAATTTTTGGAATTGATGGCAGCAACGTGTCTCAGAGTTGGGACAGGGCCATTTTTACCTTGGTGTAGCATCCCTTCTTTTAGCAACGCTCTTTAAATGTCTAGGAACATAGGAGACCAGGAGAGGAATGATGTCCCATTTTTATCTGATATAGCATTCTAACTTTCTCAACAGTCCTGGATCGTCCTTGTCAAATTGGTTTCAAGGTGTGCCAAATATTTTCAATTGGTGAAAAGTCTGGACAGCAGGCAGGCCAGTTGAGCACCTGGACTCTTCTACTATGAAGCCAGACTGTTGTCATACATGCAGTATGTGGTTTACCATTGTCCTGCTGAATAACGCAAGGCCTTCCATTAAAAAGATGTTGAATGGGAGCATATGCTGTTCTAAAATTTGGATATATCTTTCAGAAAACAAGGTCCATAAAGACATGGATGAGTGAGTTTGGGGTGGTGGAGGTACTTGACTGGCCTGCACAGAGTCCTGACCTCAACCCAAAAGAAAATCCCTTTGGGATGAATTAGAGTGGCGACTGCGAGCCAGGCTTTCTCGTCCACATCAGTGTCTGACCTCACAAATGAGCTTCTGGAAGAACATTATTTTCACACAAGCTTACGAATAGACCCCTTAAAGCGGACTGTCCGTCATTTTTCATCTTTTCATCAACTAAATCTTCTGCCTTTGTTGTTTTAACTTTGGATAACAAAACATATTTTTTTTTCTGCCAGTAAATACCTTATACATTCCACTTCCTGTTTCTTGTCTGGCCATTAGCCTAGGGTTATGACATCATGCACAGCTTGCGCTCTCTCTCTCGTAAGCGTTTGCCAGGAAGGGAGGGGGGATGAGTTATAAGAGGGCCAGTGAGAGCAGTAGAGCTGGAGGTGTGACTCTGTGTCTGTGAAAATCCAGGGAGTAAACAGGCAGCAGCTTCAGCTGCCCACAGTTAAAATGGTTGCAGCCAGACTCAGTGGAGGGAGATTTCTGCAGCATATTTGGCAAGTAAAGAATCACAGTATATATAAAATAATATGCAAAGTGTTTGGAGGGAAGCTTCAGAATGGCAAATATGTTTTTATTACAAATTATGTGAGTAGACTGCAGTTCCTCTTTAATGGATCTTTGTCAGTAACTCGAAGTTTTGAAGTCAGAGGATTAAAATAGTAAATGGTTAGCTAGACTTTTCAGAATTAAATGTATATATTTTGTTGCATTCAAGCATTCCTATTGTCTCAATAGGACATGGAGACATAACAAGAAAAAACTATAACAAAGCAAACAAGTATGTAAGGGCTTGGTTACAGTGGGGTTTTTCTCCAATAAGAACTACAGGTCAGTAGGATTGCAATAGTAGCTTGAAGCAAATTGGTGAGGCTTGGACAGCGATTAAATGCAGGTCAACAGGAGACCACATGCATGTGTGAAGGCACTTATATATAGATCTGACAAAGTTTAACCAGACTGGGATAATGCAGCAAGATAAGTATAAAAGCTTGGAAAAAAATTATAAAAATACAAAGATACGGTATTCTACAATATGGTGACGATAGAAGTTGAGAAATATGTTCAACAATCTCACAGGTTTGGTACTTATTTGTGGGCCTCAATCTTGCATATTCAAATAAAGGATGTGTGTACCAAACGGGCATCTCGTTCATGAGAGGAAGTACATTTTTGTATATAGAAACAAAACCATTGACACCATTGCTTCTTTTTGCCGAAATGCAAGGGTGCACCTAAAACAAAGACCGATGTCTAATTTCCATCATTTTAAACCATTTTAATATAGTTTTATATTCTCAGTGTAAAAATGTATCTGTCTGTCTTTTGGCCCGTGGTTGCATGAATCCAGTCATTTTTTGTGTTGAAGCACCGTGTTCCTTATCAATGTTTAATCACGAGAGGTTTGAAAAAAGAATTGATGTGCATGTAGAGAGTCGCTACAATAAAATGTTCCTAATGGGACTATACATTTTTTTGTTGATATATTTTTTTCACCTTACTTGGTACATTACCAGTGCTTACAACACTGCCTTTGGGAGTTTTCAATCATTGTGAAAATACAAAGTATGTTTAATGATTTTCCGATGTGGGCACAAAGGAGTCTTTTTTCTGAGACTGTAGCAGTGAATGGACCCCATGATTAATCCCTTTTGTTTATATGGGTAATATGAAGGCTTGTCTGAGGGAATAAGCTGGCATTACCCCTTGACATACGTTTTCATGTGCCCTACTTCCTCTGACAGCCAGAGAAACTCTTCATTTAACAATTTGTCAAGGGAAAACTGCTAGGACCAGCAGTGCAGAATGAATCCAAAAAAAGGGCAGCAAGCTGTCAAGATTTTCTTTCAGGAGTGCTGGAGGAATAGAAAGAACATCAGATTATTTCCAACCAGTTTAAAAAGGACAATTTAACCAAGGTAAAGAATTTCAGAACAACAATGTTTTTATTGAAAATCTAGCTATATATTTGAAGGTTAACTTGGCATGGGTATAGGATTGTATACATTGGATTGTTTTTTTTTTCTACTCTTTTATTGGCTGAACTAGATGGACTTGTCTTTTTTCCAACCAGACTAACTATGTAACTATAAATCAACCTGCCGCCAGGATATAGACATTCAAATATTTACATTTCTTACTAACTAAGCCCTCAACAATCTCTGTGGCTTTAGGCACTGTGGAGCAATCCACACACAGCAAAGAAAGGCGTCCACAGGGGTGTAGCACCAAAAGGGGCACACTTTTCCTCTATGTAAGTGGCAATACCAACTTGAGCCCCAACAAAAGGTCTCCCCCTATGTGATAAGCGCAGCTTTTACACATTCAGATATTTCATTCGCCTCTATACTTAAGGGGACTGTATTCTTACTCATTTAATAACTTGATCTGGTATCCATGGGCCGTCTCTTGGTAGTATTGACCTGAGAAATTGTGGAGTGACTCCTAGGAGGTGCTGATCGGTGTACACCACCCCTGACTGTGTGGAATCAGCTGTAGCAGCCCGTTGGACCAACAGATGGGACACTGGGAGAGCTGAGGAGAAAGTCTATCCACGGTACCCACATATGCCTATTACCCCTGCAGGGGTAACAACTTTTGGTTGGGGACGCAATGGGGGGAGCACTACGAGTCACCTGATTTGCTGAGCACCGATGCCACCTGAAAGAGTTGGAATTGGCTACTCTGGAATTATATTTTTCATTATTATATTCATGTTTTATATATATCACTTTTTGGGACTCACATGCTGATTTTTTATATACACATTGTGTGTGGGACTATATATATTTTTTCTATATATTTTTCTTTATACATACATCTGTGTGGGACTTCACAATCAAGCAACGTTTTTTTATTTCACCTTTAATTACATGTTTGGACATTTTTGGATATTTTATTTATGCAACACTGTTATGGCTTTTTAGTTCACAGTATTGGCTTACTAGACATATATGTATACTTTGCATTATGTGTATAGTTAGATACACGATTTGTTTTGTTTGACTACTTATAACATTTATTCGGTTTCACATAAGTTATATGTGCACCAGCACATTCAATATTGATGGGCACATATATACACCTAGCCCCATTAGGACAGGTTCCCCCCCTCCATTTGGAGGTAGGGCATACACCTATTATCCCCTTATCTAACAGGGTAGTACCCCACTTTTTACCTGCAACTGAGCCCTCAGCCCAGACTCAGTGTGCTGTCCCTGCGGCCCACCGGACAGCACTGGAACAGGCCGCAGCCCAGCCAGGCAACAACCAGGGTGTGGTATTACGAGTATTCACAGGTGGTTTCTGTGACAATTTCTGCACCAGAGTAATAACATGCTGCTGCCACTGTTGTTGCTGCATTATCCGTTCTTGATGCTGGGCCTCAGCCTGTTTTGTTCATCTTGCTGACCCACATTGACATCAACAATCTCCCTTAGCAATTCCTCCATTTACACTTAGCGTGCTTAAGTGCTTAAGAGGCTTCTTTTGTACATTTGTTGCATGACTTTTAGTACAGGAGCAGAGTCGTGCATTTTGGCCCCATAGGTTTTTAAATAAGAGCACCAAAAAAGCTCACATAAATGTGCATTTTTCAAGCAGTTTTTAAATGATACTATAAAAGAATATTTAAACCCAACATTTCATGTTCCTGATATGTGCTTGCTGGACCCTGTACTTGTATGAAAAAGTAACCTGTATTACTTCCCTTGTGTGGAATACCTGGTGTTCTTGCCAGTTCTAAGTACCTTAATGCATCCTGTGCATTAAGATAAAAAAAAGAAGAACCTGTGTGCAGCAGCCCCCCTAATAATTACCTGAGCCCATCTCGATCCAGCGATGTTGCAAGACAGTCTCGGCTGCCTGGAACTCTCCCTCCTCATTGGCTGAGACGGCAGTGCGGCGCCAATGAGGAGAGAGGGGGAGAGGCCGAGAGGCCAAACCACGGCTCCATGTCTGAATAGACACACAGAGCAGTAGCTCAGCTTAGGTGCCCCCATAGCAAGTTGCTTGCTGTGGGGGAACTCGGCAGGGAGGAGGGGCCAGAAATGCTGGCAGGGGACCAGAGAACAGGAGAATCTGGGCTGCTCTGTGCAAAACCATTTCACAGAGCTGGTAAGTATAACATGTTTCTTATTTAAAAAAATAAAACTGAGACTTTAGTATCACTTTAAATTAATTTTATTTTTATTTTTTAAAACAAGATGGGGGTTTACATATACTTCAGAGTCTATGGGGACAAACCTACCTGATTCTACCCCAAAGAAGCTTGTGTACTTTTTATAGAGTCTTCATCTTGAGCATTGGTGGGCTTCAGGAATTGAGCAACAAAAAGCTTGTAGAAATCACCTCATTGTATTTTGGACTGGGACAGAAATCCCTCTGCATACCTCTGCCATATCTGAACTGGGAATTGGAAGTGGTATCTGTTTGGCTCACTGGAATATGCCCAAAGCATTAAAAAAAATTAAAAAATACTCCAGAAAGTAAAATCTTGACATTCTTTTTTTATTTAATTTAATGTATTTTAATTTAATGTATGGAAATAATTGAATAGAAAAAAATGTGCATGCTAAGAAGCATCAAACTACCCTACACCACCTCTTCTACCACGCTAGAACTTAGCTACGTTTGCCTACCTTTGTCTTTGTCTGCTGAGAAGATTCGTACAAGTCAATATGATTCCAGCTACATCATAATATGCACTTCCGTGGAAAATAGTTGTCCTATTTTCTCATAGTGTGTACTAGGTTTCAGGCTGGTAAACTATACACACACACGGACTAATGCTTGTCAGTTGCTCTCATTGATTATACAACAAACCAGCTCGCGTTTTATAGGTTTCCTTACTACTCCACAGACAAATGGTGTGTGTTTCCAGGCCAGAGAAAAGCAAAACTTATGCCCTGTACACACGGTCGGAATTTCCGACAGAAAAAGTCTGATGGGAGCTTTTTATCCTATATTCCGACCGTGTGTATGCCCCATCTGACATTTTACATCGAAAAATCAGACGGACTTGGATAGAGAACATGTTCTATATTTTTTCAGCGCAGCAAATTCCTATCGGGAAAACCGCTAGTCTGTATGCTGTTCCGATGTACCAAAAATGACGCATGCTCTGAAGCAAGTACGAGACGTCATATGTGTTGTCCCATCGTATGTATTGTACGTCACCACGTTCTTGAAGGTCAGAATTTGGTGTGACCGTGTTTATGCAAGACAGCTTGAGCGGAATTCCGTCGGAAAAACCTTCAGATTTTATTCTGACGGCAAAACCGGTCGTGTGTACAGGGCATTAGGCTAACCTGAGGCTGCTCAGTGCAGAAAACCCTGCCTGCAGGAAAGGGAACCAGGAGGCATACAACACTATCCTGGGAGAGCAGTAACCCTAATGCATCTTTTCCAAAACACCGTGGGGAAGATTTACTATAAGACTCCTTTCACACTGGGGCGTTTTTCACACACTTTTGGGCTAAAAATAGCACCAGTAAAGCACCTGAAAAACACCTCCCTTGCAGTTCCAGTGTGAGAGCCTGAGCATCTTTGAAGCGGTGAAATGAAATGAATGGGCAGCGTTGGCAGCCGCGCTACACGGGCACATTTAACCCATTATTCGCCCGCTAGCGGGGGTTAAATGCGCCCCACTAGCAGCTGAATAGCGCCGCTAAAATTACGGTAAAACGCTGCTAAAACTAGCGGCGTTTTACCATCAACGCCTGCCCCAGTGTGAAAGGGGTCTAACTGGAGAGTGTAAAATCTGGTACAGCTGTGCATGCTAGCCAATTCGCTTCTAATTTCAGCTTGTTCAATTAAGCTTTAACAAATGGAAGCTGATTGGTTTCCATGCAGAGCTGCACCATATTTTGCATGGTAATGCACAACGTTGTGGTGTGCCGCATTGCTAAAAGTTGTGCATGAAGCTGTTTTTGTGTGTTTTAGAAGTTTTAAAAAATGGGCTATCCTATCACAATGCACTTTACCGATAGCATAATGCACGTTAAAGTGGAGCTCCACCCATAAAGGGAAGTTCCCCTGCCCCCCCCCCCCCCCCGTATATACCTATTTTTATCTGTATCTGGGTTGTATGTATGTCATATAGTGTTTATTTGTATATGTAAAAAAAACAATAAAAAATTACATTTGGCACTTTTCAGGGGGGGGGGGGGGTACCTGTTTTTGACAGGTACTTATCCCCACTTCCAAGGTCCCCCAGAAGTTCAGCCCCCCCCTCCTCCTTCCACTGCCGCCAGGCCAATCAGAAAGTCTTCACTGCTGGTTTCCTTTAAGAGGAATGTCGGTGGCAGCACCCGAGAGCCATTTGAAAAATTGTCTGGGGTGCCGACATCGTGGGCTCCCTGGACAGGTAAGTGCCCTAATATTAAAAGTCAGCAACTACAGTTTTTGTAGCTGATAATTTTTAATTTTTTTGGAGGGGGTGGGGGCTGGAGCACCGCTTTAACATGCCTGGGTTATTTACACCTCAAAGTCTCAAAGTGGTGTTTAGTGTTCTAAAGGGAAGCTATAGTGAGTAGTCATTGTAACATCTACGTAAAGGTATGGGACTCACTTTTTACTTGCTTTCTGATTCTTAATGTAAAGCCGGCCATACATGGGTCGAAATTCAAAGGAATTTACTTACGAAAATCATAACTAAGGATTTTCTTTTCATTTTCGCCAATTAGTGGGCTGTAGCAATGGCCAAGTTTTGTGCGGCCATCGAATTTGAGTGATTGGACATGTTGGAAATTTTTGTAAAAACAAATTTCTAATTAATGATGGGAGAATCGTGCGAGAAATCTAATTGAAAAAAAAAGGCACATAAGCTGTGACCTGGAAACAAAAGAAGATTCCCGGCCATGAAAATTCTTTTCTGTAGCAACATGAAATGAAATCAAAGGCTTGGTTGGTCAAATTTCAAATTTCGAAATCAATGGTGGCATCATATGATCACAAATCACACAAAATTGCTGGTTTTCGAAAGAATATTCTTTCTGAATTCAACCCATGCATGGCCTGCAAAGTGGAAGATTATATTAACAAACTATTTAGATAAAAACTAAGGCAGAACAGGAAAACCATAAAATGAATATTCTGTATGAAGTGCAGGTTTTGTCACCATTTTCAGAAGGATAATACGCTCGTTATTTAAAGCCTAAGTGTAGTCTATTTTTCTATGTGGTTCCCCCCCTTTGCAGGGTAACGATACACTGTGGAAATGAAATGGCTTTTATAGGAAAGCTTCACAATCATTCCTGTGAGGGATATTTTGTGTGTAGTGTCAGAGGTCAGCAGGGAACTGCTTTGCCATGCATTACTCCCTTCTGGCAGTAGATGCTTTAATAAACATTCATCACTGAGATACTAGGTGCTGCGTTCCCTGAATAAATGCCTCGGAGATAAAGAATTGCTTAAAATTCTCTGACCACTGAACTATTAAAACTGTTCTCCAGCTTTATAATGTTATATTGTTTTAACATTTACAGCGGTCTAATTATATGTAGTGCCCCCGGGATATAGTGGTTTACCCCGTGTCAAGTGACTTTGAGTTCCTCCTTCAAAGAACATGACAGGTTCATCAGATTTTCCTGACCTTTATTGAGCTTCGTGAGGTGACAGAAAGCGGGTATTAGAGCTGAAGTACCAATGACGGACTTGCCCTCTGGAAGGAGAAAATATGTCTTGTTAACTAGATCATCTGCATCTGACAGGTGACATCATTTCTAAGAAAATAATGGGAATATGTGGAAAGACGTTTAATGTATTTGGTCAACAGACATTTATGCAAGTTAGCCTATGTTTGATATAGACGTACAAGACTCTATTTTAATTAGATAAAAAAATAAACATAGCATATATGTATGTATAATACACTCACCGGTCACTTTATTAGGTACACCTTGCTAGTACCGGGTTGGACCCCCTTTTGCCTTTAGAACTGCCTTAATTCTTCATGGCATAGGTTCAACAAGGTGTTGGAAACATTCCTCAGAGGTTTTAGTCCATATTGACATGATAGCATCACACAGTTGCTGCAGATTTGTCAGCTACACATCCATGATGTGAATCTCCCATTCCACCACATCTCAAAGGTGACCTATTGGATTGAGATCTGGTGTGGATGCTATTGGAGTACAGTGAACTCATTGTTACATAGGTTGAAAAATGACACAAGTCCATCTAGGTTAACCATTAAAAAAATAAAATAAGAAATATCATACAATCCTATACCCACAGTTGATCCAGAGGAAGGTGAACCCCCCCCCCCCCCCAGAAAAACAGAATCAAATTTGCTACAGCAGGGGAAAAAAATCCTTCCTGATCCCCGAGAGGCAATCGGATTTTCCCTGGATCAATGTTACCTATAAATGTTAGTACCCAATTATAATATGTACATTTAGGAAAGAATCCAGGCCTTTCTTAAAGCAATCTACTGAGCTGGCCAGAACCACTTCTAGAGGGAGTCTATATCACATTTTCACAGCTCTTACTGTGAAGAAACCTTTCTGTATTTGGAGATGAAATCTCTTTTCCTCTAGATGTAAAGAGTGCCTCCTTGTCCTCAGTGTTGACCGTAAAGTGAATAACTCAACATCAAGTTCACTATATGAACCCCTTTTATATATTTATACATGGTGATCATATACCCCCATTATCTCCTCTTCTCAAGAGTGAATACATTCAGTTCCTCTAATCTAAGGTTGCCCTTCTCTGCACTTTCTCCAGTTCCCTGATATCCTTTTTTGAACTGGTGCCCCAAACTGAACTGCATATTCCAGATGAGGTCTTACTAATGATTTGTACAGGGGCAAAATTATCTCTCTCTCTCTCTCTCTCTCTCTGGAGTCCATACCTCTCTTAATACAACTAAGGACTTTGCTCACTTTGGAAACCACAGCTTGGCATTGCATGCTATTATTGAGCTTATGATCTACCAAAACCTCCAGATCCTTCTCCACCATTGATTCCCCCAGTTGTACCCCCCCCAGTATGTATGCTTCCCCTAGTATATATGATGCATGCATATTCGTATCCCCCAAGTGCATAACTTTACATTCATCAACATTAAATCTCACCTGCCACATAGTCGCCCAATTAGACAGTGTATTGGTCAGCTTGTAAATTGGAGACGTCCTGTAAGGACGTTATTCCACTGCCAGACCCTATATCATTTATAAAGATATTAAAAAGTAAGGGTCCCAGCACTGAACCTTGGGGTACACCACTGATAACCTTAGACCATTCAGAGTAAGGATCATTAACCACTACTCTCTGAATTCGGTCTTTTAGCCAGTTTTCTATCCATTTACAAACTGATATTTCCAAGCCTGTAGACTTTACCTTACACGTGAGCCGTGTGTGGGGAACTGTATGGAATGCTTTTGCAAAATCCAAGTATACCACATCCACAGCCACCCCTCTGTCCATGTCCATGTCCATTTTCATGTTCAAAAAACCAGTGGTGAGATGAAATGAGCTTTGTGACATGGTGCATTATCCTGCTGGAAGTAGTCATCAGAAGATGGGTACAATGTAGTCGTAAAGGGATGGACCTGATCAGAAACAATACTCAGGTAGGCCATGGCATTTAAACAATGCTCAATTGGTACTAAGGGGCCCAAAGTGTGCCAAGAAAATATTCCCCACACCATTACACCACCACCACCAGCCTGAATCATTGATACAGGGAAGGATGGATCCATGCTTTCATCTTGTTTACACCAAATTCTGACCCTACCATCTGAATGTCGCAGCTGAAATTGAGCTGCAACGTTTATCCTATGTTCTATTGTCCAGTTTTGGTGAGCCTGTGCAAATTGTAGCCTCCATTTCCTGTTCTTAGCTGACAGGAATTGCACCCAGTGTGTTCTTCTGCTGCAGGTTTGATGTGTTGTGCGTTCAGAGATGGTATTCTACATACCTTGGTTGTAACAAGTGGTTATTTGAGTTACTGTTGCCTTTCTATGATCTCAAACCAGTCTGCCCATTGACATCAACAAGGCATTTTCGTCCACACAACTGCCACTCACTAAATATTTTCTCTTTCGGACCATTCTCTGTAAACCCTAGAGATGGTTGTCTGAAAATCCCAGTAGTTCAGCAATTTTTTTTAAATACTCAGACCAGCCCGTCTGGCACTAACAACCATGTCACATTCAAAGTCACTTAAATCCCCTTTCTTCCCCATTCTCATGCCCAGTTTGAACTTCAGCAAGGCGTTTTCACCAAGTCTAGAAGCCTAAATTCATTGAGTCTCTGCCATGTGATTGGCTGATTAGCAATTTGTGTTACCTAACAATTGAACAGGTGTACCTAATAAAGTGGCTGATGAGTGCACATTAAATATATATTGTGTATATGTATTACACTATATGCAACTTTGGCAGGAAGGATTTACAGCCGTCGCACCAGTGCTGTTGACTTTTGAAGTGTGTAGGATGCTGCTAGTCGGTCAACTTTTTTTAAAAATATGATTATTTTTTCATTATACAAACTTGTAAACAACAATGTACACACAAGGGTGTACCAATACAGTCACACATGGATGCACATCATCCATAAATTGCTTTTTAACACCATCCTACTGTAGTTTGAGAAATACCATGGAGGCTTTGTTAGAAAGATGGGAGCCACCAGCAGTCAATTTTCTTGATTTAGGGAGCCTTATATAATGCTACAGGAATCAGTCAGACTGTAGACATGCAATAGGAGATTGTCAAAGACAAATGCCCCGTACGCACGAGCAGAATTTTGCTCAAGCTTGGCTTGCATACACACGGTCACACAAAAGTTCTCTGAACTTTTGACCGACAAGAACGCGGTGACATAGAACACTACGACGAGCTGAGAAAATGAAGTTCAATGCTTCCAAGCATGCGTTGAATTGTTTCCGAGCACGTGTGTTTTTTTGCACGTCGGAATTGCATACAGACGAACGGAATTTCCGTTAACTTTTACCGTCGGAAAAATAGAGAACCAGCTCTCAATCTTTTGCTGGCGGTAATTCAGACAGAAAAAGTAGGATGGAGCATACACACGGTCGGAATATCCGATCAAAAGCTCCCATCACACTTTTTTTAACGGAAATGCCGCTCGTGTGTACGGGGCTTTAGGCATGCTTCAAGAGATGGTGAGAACTTGCAGATGTGCTAATGATGGTCAAAGACTGTGAACATGCTATAGGAGTTATTTAATACTTAGAAAATGCTTCAGAAGACATACTGGGACCGGAGACACCTTACATAGGAAAAATAGAGATCGCAGCTCATTTACAAATCGATACTTCCAAATATTTGTGCTTCCTACAGCCTCCTTAAAAATTACTTGTGCTTCAATATTTCTCATATCGGGATCTAAAAGATTAGAGGGAAAAAAAAACAAGAGATGGATTGCGCAGAAAAAATAAGATATTCTGAAAGCAATAAACAAAACAATTTAACAACTAGAGGCCAGTCTACAAAATATTGTTCCTTTACTGGTCTGAGAAGGCATCAAAGTAAGCAATACACAGACCGCTGTCAGCGAGGACTCCAATGGTTGCACAATAAGTGCCAAAGGGCTGCAGGTTGGGCACTAGTTTAAAATGTTGCAGCCCAGCCTTTTTTTGCAGATATACAAATAGGTTTGAGACTGCTACTTCCAAGGCTTCATTGCTGTGATGTAGGGAGGTCCACAGCATTTTTTGACATTTGATAAAACAGCCCAGCATCTGGTGTATGGGAACACATTTAGTGGTTTGTCATGTCCATTAATTTTTACAGTGACTATAGAAAACAGGCGTGCCGCCCAACGTTCCTATGATGTAAGTTTTGACAGCAACAGCCTTTTGGGGCTAAAGACACACCCAGTTACTCTTCCATATTGATCATTTTTGAACCACTTCATCTCTCTCACACCTGTATACCCCAGTGGACTAGAGCAATTTATAACTTTCTGCTATGGATCTGTTTATTCGGCAATACCTTTGCCATTAGTTAAGATAACAAAGTAATGCATATGTTTTGTTTTTTTAGATCTGAAAAAAAACTCGCTTTTTTTTTTTTTTTGGAACCGTGTTCTAAAGTATATATTTTGTTCTACCATTTGTCCTGTTTAAACAAAATTTATGTTTCTGCTACAAAGAGTTGAAGTGTTATTTACAAATTAAATTGGTTTGTTTTTTTTTCGATTCTGTGCATTTTTTATTATGACACTAAAAAACAATGCAGAAACATAAAAAATGTTTAATAAAATTGATCAAATACTGATAACGTAATGACTTTGATAAGATCAGAGGCCGCCTCTCAGACAGAATCCCGCATCTGTCACTGAAGACACTACTGCTCAGCTTGCAGATCTCCTCCAATCACTCCAGCGTACTGTTCAGTCGCTGGTGGCCAAGTCATTTTATGGAAGCCTTCTTCGAAAAATCTCCTGGGCGTCATCGTTTCTCCCACCTATGTGTTGAAGTGGGCTCACAGACTCCCCACTAGAAATGGTACCTCTGGTGCCCCTCCTAGACCCTTCTTGGTCCAGATTCTGAATTACAGGGATAGAGATCTGATCCTCAGTGAGGCCTGGATACACCCTACACTGCCTTAAGAGATTACCACAGTGCATCTCTATCCGGATTTCTCGGCAGAAGAAGCGTAAGTCCTTTTCTGAAGTGAGGAGAAGCTCAGAGAAAAAGGGGTGCAATACAGCATGCTATATTCCAGTCAGCTCTGTCTTCCTCATAGAGGCTTGGTGCGTTTCTTCAGCACGTCAGAAGAAACTGACTCCTGGCTGCCAACCCTCCAATAAACTGATCCATGACAGCAGGATGCTCTTATCCTCTCTGCTAAGGTACGGTTATAGTCTGTCTTTTTTCCTGTTGCAGGACTGTTCCCTGCTACACTTATCACACCCGATGTTCAGTTACCTACTGTCCACACTGGATCCCTTCTATGGGTGTTTGATCTGCCAACTCCCTTACCTCCTACATTTCCATTGCCTCCTTCATTTCCATGTGGCAGTCAGGCTTGGGAGCGCCATACTACTCATCCTGCTGTTCTTCCATGAGGCATGTCTATTTCAAGCAGTGGTGGCGTTCCCTTAATCCCAGACGTTCTGCTATTTGTTGAACTGTTACACCCCCCTTTGTTTTGTTTAGTCTGCTGCTGGCAGACCATTGTGGCCTATTTAGAAGAGGACAACACGTCTGAACTCTATAGGTTATCCACCGACTACACCACAGACTCTTGGTTGTTTTGGGAATCATATTGCCTTAGCCAAGTTGTGTTGGAGTCTGGGCTGAGCTATAGGGCGTTCACTTAAGTTCTATTTCAATCTGCTCAGTTGCTCTTGCTGTATTATGCATGGCTTTTATACGTATCTCTAGGGTATCTGTTATCGGTGGTACAATGGCACCCCCTCTGGCGCCACTCGTTGCCCATAGGGACTTTCTGGTCGGTATCCTTCTCCACCCCATTTAGTGTAATGTTGTTATATGAATATTAAAATTATCTCCTGGAATATTTGTGGCCTTAATGACAAAATCAAAAGATCTTTGCTATTTAAATATCTCGACTCCCATAAGCCAAATATCTTGTTCCTCCAAGAAACTCATTTGATGGGCAACAAGTCACTGGCTCTCAGACCAGCTATGGTGCGTCAGGCGTTTCACACCACATATTCATCCTATGCCAGAGGGGTTGCCATTCTTGCAAACAAATCTGTTCCTGGTACTGTGGAAATCATTATTACAGACCTGGGGGCAGATTCATTATATTACTTCTAGACATACGAGCCACTTTATGGGCTTTTGTAAATGTGTATATCTCTCCCCTTTTGACCGTGCTATACTGTATGCCATATGTGAGAAACTTGGCCCGTTACAAGCCAACAGACTGGTGATAGGGGGAGACTTCAACACTATACTGGATGGGGCGCTGGATACTTCCAATCCCCTCCGCTGCCCTCACCCTGCCTAATTAACCTGGGCTATTGGTATGGGCCTTACTGAGCTTTGGCGATGGAAGCATCCAGATGACAGGGCCTATTCCCATCTTTTGGCCACTCACACCGCATAGATTTTTTGTTTTGCGACCCCCCCCCCCCCAGTTTTGTTCTCTGTCAAAGCGGTGAAGTATCTCCCGGCAGGATTGTTAGACCATAACCCTTTAGAGCTTACCTTGTGTATCCCTAATGGAAGGCAGCCTGGTTGCTGGAGACTGGCATTACCATGCGTCCTCGATACCACATGGGAAAATAACGAGAATTCCACCCCTGCCCCATGGTTTGAGAGGCATTCAAGGCTACCACCAAAGGGGAATACATTTCAGCTATTAAGGCAACTAGGAAGGACCTTGCTTACCACACCAAATCCCTAGAACAGCAAGTAGCTGAGGCAGCGGAGGATTTTGCAGCTGATTCTTCCCCTGCGTCGTCATTACTGGCCCAAGCTAGAAGAAATCTATTCCTTTTATTACACCACTCTAATCCAATCAGATGCTAAAAGTATGGCGGGTAGATTTTTGAATCCATGGAAGGGCAGTGGGTCAGAAGGACTGAATGATGTGAAACACACATCCTGTGTACTATGATAAATATTTTTTGAACTTTTGTAGCATGTCCAATGTCCTCAACTGGTTAAGGAAGAGCTTCTGATATCAAAGTCCATGACATTTATATTAAGTAGCTTCTTCAGACACATGCAAGTTCTGAGGTGCCTTTCATTATATGTTTAAAATTTAGGGAACATTTTTATTTTATTCCTGTGAAGCTTTATAAGATTTGCTGCAGAACCTTTTATAGGAACTGTCATACACATAAATGCTCCACATCTTCCTCAGTCTTCAAGGACTTGAAGTGGCTGCCAAGCAGGGCTTGTGATGCGTTTTCTGGCTGTAAATTGGTATAATAGACTTACTAGTCAGCTTTACTGAGCTACTTGTGCAGAAAATTCTTGTTAAAAGTAAGTGGTTCCACTGACAGCTATATTTTAATTTTGTGTTTAAAAATTAGAACATGACATTTAGTATAACTGCATCTTCGGTTTGACAGAGATCAGGTAAAATCAACGTAATGACATAAAATCCACAACTGTAAATATAGGCTCAAATGTCAGCTGAAAACTATGTTAATCCTACAGGGAGATACTGTATAAATAGGTAGCGGAAGGGCTGAAATACTTTGTTGGAGAAAATATTTCCTCTAGTGTCAGACTTGAGAACAAACCCTATACCCTCAACCACATGATCTCTGCTGAAGGGTAGGGTCAGGGGTCAGCGATAAGAAATCTGGTTATTTTATTATGGTATACTGTAAGTAAAACATTTTCTTTTTTTTTTTTTTTTAAAGAGAAGTATGGGTTTGTTTTTTCCTGATTTATACTTACCTAGGTGGATGCCGTATCGGTCAGAAGCTGCATCTGTCCCCCGGCCCCTCTGCATGGTCACGGTGACGGTCAATCAGCAGCTCTCTGTTCTGCCCCCTCCTTGCTCCCTGGAGCACTGAACTGTGGAGTAGCAGGCAGTGGCTGGCTCAGACTCTCAGCGGCTCGCTGAGGGGCTGAGTGGAGTGTCAGTCCAGGCACCTGAAGGATCCCGACTTCCATTGTCGCGGTGCCTGGACTGAAATCCGTGACATCAGCAGAGAGTGGACTTCAGCAAAACGAATTGCACTCCTGTGATCTATAGAAGTACAGCCAAACGAGCTGTAGCTATACTTCTCCTTTAAGCTTTGTATATAAAATGGGCGGCAAAAATTATTGGCCGCAAATAATGTTATCGGCGATTTGTCGATAGAAAAAAGGTGCCCATAATGGCCGAAAATAAATTCTTATTCATTTAAATTCATGATATTTATTAAAAAGTTGTATACAATTAT
The DNA here is from genome assembly GCF_042186555.1 of Aquarana catesbeiana. NCBI lineage: Eukaryota > Metazoa > Chordata > Amphibia > Anura > Ranidae > Aquarana > Aquarana catesbeiana. Next base: position 120,632,655 of record NC_133324.1, on the reverse strand, counting down.
ATATAAAAAACTGTCAATTTTGGTTTAGTTTTTTGGCTAAGTGCATCCTGAATTTTCGGTTTCAGTCCAGAATTTTAATTTGGGTGCACCGCTAACTAGAACTCTTGGTGGATTTTACTACCGCTCAGAAGCTTCGCTCCAGAGATTCCTTAAAGTGATTGTAAACAATCGCCTTGTAAAACAACCCATTCCATTTAAAATAGAAATGGAAGGCAAAACATTTGTGTATAGATATAAAAAAAAAAGATAAAACAAAAAAAATTATATAGATCCCCCCCCCCCCCTTTTTTTTAATTTTTTTTTTTTTAATTTTATTTTATAAGAGATTACACTCCCTCCGTTCTCAGCTGCATAAGAGCTGGGGGGAGAAGGAGCTGCAGCACACAGAGTTTCCTATTGGTTGTGCAATGGGGCGTGTCAGGCTATGTCTGATCATTGGAGGATAGCATACTGAGCTCCCAGCATAGCTAGAGAACTGACCACAATGTGCTCTCCTGCTTAGTGTGGTCAGTTTTTAATAGGAAAGCAGGTGGATTAGCAGGGACACCAGGGATTTCACACAAAGGAAGCAATACAAAGAGAACAGGATACTTTTTCATACAACTACATGGTACAGCGGGCGCATATCAGAAATATGAAGTGTTGGGGTAACAAACGTTTTAACTTCCTGTCTGGTAAAAATGTGGTTCCCATGATAGGAAGTAAGGAAAAAGTCTGCATGTTCTCTCCCCATCCCGGCATCTACAGCATGCAAATTCAGCCACAGTGCCCCCTGTGATAGGATGACTATTGCACAACATAACTGATCCAGAACTTGCAGCAGACTTGCAGAATGTTTGCAAAGGAAGTTGATCTGGTGTCATGCAATGTGGATTTGCTGCAATTGTACAACAAACTTGTGAAGTCTGGCAAGTCTAGCAATAGCTTAGAAAGTCATTTTCAGGCTTGCAGCACAATTGCTTGCTATCTGGGACTGCATTGTTATCTCAAGCTGTGCTATCAGCCCTTTAAGTTTACATTTTAGCCTAGTTTTACCCCCTGCCAGAACACTCTGATCAGTGATCTCTGCCATTGGCCGAATGCGCCGCACGACAGTTGGTCGGCTGCTGGTTTTCCAGCATGCTTGTCGGACAGACCGACATAAACACAGGCCGAATGTCGGACGTTTTTTTTTTTTTGAACCGGCAACTGTCTCCCGGCATTTGGCGCGTGTGTACCCAGCTTAAGTTGTGGAGGTGAAGGGGGGGAGGTTCTTTAGTTCTAACACACTCTTTGTTCCTTGGGGTGACAATGATGCACCTCAATAGATATGGTAAGCAACGCTGTATCCTAGCCTAGGCCGACAAGGCCCAGGCCTAGGGCAGCACTTTGCAGGGGGGCAGCACAGAAAGCCCCGGCTTGTGCTACACTGTTAGTGTAGCGCCAGTCTTATGGGGCGGACTGGGCTGAGAGGTATATTAGTCTAGCGCCCTCATAAAGCGGCCGCACTGCTTCCAGTATGCAGGAGGCCGGCATTCTGCAACTGTGGGGGGGCCCCGCTTCTAATTTTGACTGTCCTCTTAGCCTGGGCCACAAATCTTCCTCACTGTACTATGTTTTCTGCTGCACCATTGGCATGGTTATATCTTCTTAGTCCTCTCCATAAAATGATCAGAAATTTTTACTTCAGGTAGAACTATAGGCAACACTTTTTTTTTTTTTGTTTCATTTTGGATAGAGTAAGGGAGGGTTATAATCCCTGTCAGTTTATTTCTTACCATCCCTGTCCCATCGCAGAGATTTCCCTTCACTTCCTGCATGATAGCCAAACAGGAAGTGAGAGGAAATCTATGCAAATTAAGGGAATCCATTGCCCCCCCCCCGGCCCTCAGAACTAGTGCCCCCACTCGAAAATTTCAGGGCGGGTCTTAAACAGCAAGGGGTGTGGCCTTGACAGGAAGGGGTGGGTCATATTTAAATTAGGGGTGCACGAGTTTAGTCAGGCCTAGGGCAGCACAAAACCTAAATACACTACTGATGGTAAGGACTACTAAATTGCCATATATTATATTTTTGTTCTTGAATTTAGATACACTTCAAGTCATCATAACAGAATAAATGTAAAATATAAATGTGTATGGGGGTTATTTTTGTGCAATAATGTAAATTTTATAGCACAAGAAAATATCAAATTGACTTTTAAGCATGTGCAGAACACATTAGATTCCCACTTACTATCACCATAATTCATACATTGACATAGCAGAGGAAAGCAGGGGGAATATGAAAATGTCACTTTAATGTTGACGTATTTCAGAAGACAATTCCCAGCAAATTGATATTTTAGTCACTAGTGTCAGAGTCCTCTAGAAACATTCAAATATGTTTCAGTGAAGGATTGCGGTGTATCATGTGGAAAACGTTACAATCAATAATCCAAGGATTCTTTGAGCAGGCCATAAATATTTCGCTTTGTTTGTTATTTAACCAACTGGAGCTTAATGCTACAGTGGAGAATTTATGGAACATTTATGGCGATCCAGGTTTTTTGGTTATTTATGGCTGACTGGTTTGTTTATAAAGATGGGAGCATTATTATAGTCTGCCTGATCTTGAAAGAACAACTTTACATCTATATATTGATTCAACACTGAAATACTTGCATGAGATAATGCTGTAATAATTAGTGAGAATTGAGTATTTATTATGAATAATTCAGTGTATGACCGTATTTACTTTTAAATCTAATGCATATTAAAGGTGCATTCTGTCTTATATCTGCTTGGTACAAAACTGTAAAATTCTGATTTTATTTATATTTGGTAGCTAAACAAATCTTAAGATATAAACTGTTTAAAATTTTGGGAATCCCTTTCTTCTTCTTTCCTATAGATCAGTCCCTGTAGCTAGCCGCCATGTATCTATACCATTTCAAACTCAAAACGACCCTCTCATCTTTGCAATTGAGAGACTTGCTGTATGCCTGGTACACACTAGACATGTGCACACTGAAATATTTCGTTTTGGAATTTCGTTTTCGTCCGAAAAATACATTTATTTAGTTACTCCCGAAATTCGTGTTTATTTATTTATTTAGTTTTGTTAAAAAATGCATCCAAAAATCCGAAATAATTAAGGTCGAATCTGTCATTGAAGGCTTATGGTGTCTGTCGAGTGTTCTAAGAAGATTCGAGGGAGCAATCGTACGTTTCCGGACGAATGTTCTGCCTATAAGCTATAGTAGAAGTCTAATGTTGTATGATTATTATTACTAGTCAACCAACATTAGAATTCTTCTATAGCCTATGGGCGGAGCATTTGACCATAAATGTCCGCTCGCGGCGACTGCTTCGTCGAATTTTTGTGTCAAATCTTTTCTCTCTATGTGGAATAATCTTGGACTAATAGTTAGGTTAGGCACATTCGACCTTTTTTGCTATTGTCTCTATAATGTTGAATCTTTTCTCTCTATGTAGAATAATCTTGGACTAATAGAGCTAAAATTAGGCACATTCGACCACAGGTTCGATGGACACAGATTGCTATTGTCAGCGTCATGTCGAATCTCCTATCTATATCGAAATGTTGTCTTAACAAAAACAGAAATAAAGCATTTGTTTATGTCGGATCTTTTGGTTTTCGGATTCTGCACATTAGTTATCGTTTGTTAAAACGATAACGAAAATACTCAAAATTTGGACGAAAATGCATTTGGACAAAAACGAATGGACACGTCTAGTACACACAGGCAGCTTTTTTTTCTTCAACCCTGTGGGCTACATGGAAAAAACTTAGGAGCTTGCTGTACTAACTATGCAATGTTAGTACAGCGACCTCCCCATTGAGCTTTTGTGTTCTGACAGGGGGACTGCCCCGCCTGAACACACCAGTCAGCGCTGGCAGCCAACGGATGCCGATTAGCTGATGGTTTTCCAGCTTGCCCATTTGACAGAAGCTGGACAGGCTGTTGTACACACTGGCCAAACGCCACCCAGTTTCTGTTAAATCAGACGATATTCAGCCAATGTGTACTAGCCTTTAGGCCCCTTTCACAGGGGGTGGATTCCGTTCCGATCAGTAGGGGATCTGTGAGATCTCCTTCTGATTGGAACAGAGTGGCAGAAGACACATCAATGTCTGCTCAGACAGAACCTCTCTGCTCTGTGGGCAGCCTGAGATAAACAGACTACCTCCGACTCTGTCCTCTTTTTTTTTTTTTTTGGAGAACAGTTATGCCACGTACACACGGTCGGACTTTTCGTCTACAAAAGTCCGACAGACTTTCGACTGACTTTTGGCGGACTTGCGGCAGACTTTCTTACGAACGGACTTGCCTACATACGATCACACAAAAGTCAGACGGATTCGTACGTGATGACGTACACCGGACTAAAATAAGGAAGTTGATAGCCAGTAGCCAATAGCTTCCCTATCGTGGGTTTTTGTCCGTCGGACTAGCACACAGATGAGCGGATTTCTGGGTCCGGCGTAGTTACGACGTAAAGATTTGAAGCATGTTTCAAATCTAAAGTCTGTCAGATTTGAGGCTGGAAAAGTCCGCTGAAAGTCCGGGGAAGCCCACACACGATCGGATTGTCAGCCAGCTTTAGTTCGTCGGCGTCTGTCGGACTTTTGTAGACGAAAAGTCCGACCGTGTGTACGCGGCATTAGGACTCAGAAGTAGGCAGGTATAAACAGACACAAGCCTGTTTACACCCGCCTGTCCATAATAGAGCATGGACCTTCCAGTTTAGGTCTGCCTGAAAAACGAAGAGGTAGACTTGATTGGAGCGCCCTTCTGAAAGGAGCCTTAAAGGGCTTGTAAAGTCAGAAGGTTTTTTATCTGAATGCATTCCATGCATTCAGATAAAAAGCCTTCTTTCAGAATGGCTCCAATGCGTAGGGAAGATGGCTGAAATGGAGGACCAAAAATGGGGGGTCTGTAATTTCCTATCCTACTGCTCTGCTACATCAGCCTGAAGAATCTTTACATTTGACACTTCTGGGAGTGTCAGATCCCTGAATCTTGTGTCACATACTCTGTCTGGCTCCTTCTGTTAACCCTTACACCACTAGTGTGTATTGACCTAGGAGTTGGGGGGGGGGGGGGTCGCAGCAGCCTGGAAGTGAGATGTTGGCTATAACGCTTTGATGTTCTATTCAGTATTACAGCATGTTTCTGTTTGTTGGCTTGTTTACTTTGTATTATAAGGTGGGTTTCTGCCTCATGTTAAATCATTTAGAATTTAAAATTGAGCTTACTTCACTGACCTTAATAGTGAAATCCTATCAATTTAACTTGTTTTGTGACTGTGTGCAGAATTTAGTTGTTTTTCCTCTAACCAAGTTCTTCTTTGTTCTTTTGCAGAAGGAACTGAGCCTACCAAGACGTGGAAGCTTGTGAGTAAATGTGTTTGTTGTAATGTCTCTAGTGAAGACTGACATTGGATTCCTATTCATGTTTTATTCATAGTGTGGATATTGACAGCCGCGGCACAAAACACACATTGTATGCAGAGTTCAATAATGTAGCTCTTGATGATTAGCATTTGCTGTATGTGTATGCTTGTATATAAAAATCTACATATAGTGAAACGTCTGACCAGCATCTGTGCCTAAGTATTGTTATTGGTGATTAGACTGTACTATGTTCTTTCGAACTGACTTGCCTTTTCAGTAACTCCTATCTGATGCCAGTTTCAGAAAGTCTGGCTTGGTCGAGCTGGGAAAAGAGTTTAAACTACGATTACCCATATTCTTGGGTTATCTTTCTTTAAAGTCAGACTGTCTTATTAAAGCCTAAGGGCCAGTTCACACCACATGCAGTCCAATGCATTTTTTTTCTGCATTAAACACATGGAAAGTAGGTTATATGGTTTTTAATGGCATAGTTCACACCAGTGCTTGCAGTTCCAGTGCGTGCCAGAAAAAAAAAATCTAGAACACGCTGCATTTTTCCTGCACTGGACTGGACTGGAACGCTGTAAAATACACTGGAATGCACATGTCCTTATTTAAGGTTAAAAAAAAAAAAGGGGGGGGGGGGATGCACTGGACTGCATCTAAAAAGCACCAAAAACGTGCATGCAGAAAAGCATCTGGAATGCATCCGGACTGCATTTCTATGGTTTAAACTGGTCCTAACTCCAGACAATTTTTAAAATGCACTTTTGGAGCAATGAAAGATTAAAGCTGAAGTTTAGGTAAGCATATTTTTGCATAGTTACATTCAGCTTGGACAAATATAAGTATGCATGTGTCATACCTGAAAGATCCCCGTGGAAGCTGGAAATCATAGTAGACACTGCTATTACAGTGATTGCCCCTAGCTTCTGAGTCCCGTACCAAGCGGCTGTCCTGCTGCATACTAAACACAAGAGGTCGCTTGCTCAGCACAGCTGACATTCCGGGAACACTGCATTTTCTCAACCCATCCCCACATGCCAGGATGCTAGGTGTAATCCTGGACTCTGAACTCTCCTTTGGGCCCAAAGTTTCCACCTCAGCCTACGCAATATCTCCAAAGTATGTCCCTTCTTAACTAATGACACCACAAAGCTGCTAATTCACTCCCTGGTTATCTCTCGTCTTGACTACTGCAACTCCCTCTTCATTGACTAGCCACCATTTTGAATGCTGCTGCCAGGCTCATCCACCTTACCAACCATTCAGTGTCTGCTACCCCTTTCTGCCAATCCCTACATTGGCTACCACTTACCCAACAAATAAAATTCTAAATACTAAGAATAACTTACAAAGCCATCCACAACTCAGCCCTCCAGCTACATAACTAACCTGGTCTCAAAATACCATCCAAATTGTTCTTTGTGCCTCCCAAGACCTCCAGCTCTCTAGTTCCCTTGTCACCACCTCCTCTCATGCTTGCCTCCAGGACTTCCCCTGAGCCTTTCCCATCCTCTGGAACTCCCAACCCCGATCTGACAATCTCCTACTCTGTCTACTTTTAAACCAGGGGTAGGCAACCTCGGCCCTCCAGGTGTGGTCAAACTACAAGTCCCGTGAGACATTGCAAGACCCTGACAATCACAGGCATAGCTCTTAGAGGCAGAGGAATGATAGGATTTGTAGTTTCACCACAGCTGAGGTTGCCTACCCCTGTTTTAGACGATCCCTTAAAACATTTGTCTTCAGAGAAGCCTATCCTGCCTCCACCTAATAGCTGTACTTTTATTTTCTCCAGATCATCCCCCACAGTTATTACCTTTTGTATCACTTGATTCTCCCTTTTGTATTGTAAGCTTTAACGAGCAGGGCCCTCTGATTCCGCCTGTATTGAATTGTATTGTAACTGTACTGTCTGCCCTTTAAAGCACTGCGCAAACTGTTGGCGCTATATAAAGCCTATCTAATAATAATAACTGCAAAACATTCTCTAATTGGACGAGGTGCAGATTGTGATGTCACTGCTCTGTCCTCCACATCATCCATTCAGAAATCTTGCATTCATTGAGAAAGTACAAAGTGTTCTTTGGCGTCTGTGCTGAATGTAATTATGCAAAAGAATATGCATACCTGGAATTCAGCTGTTAAAATTTTTGCCAGGCTTTTATTTTTGTATATGGCCCCCTTGGGTAGATTTCCCCTCACTCTCTGTCTCTGTGATGGTTCCTTGCAACATGAAATATCCTTACAAGAAGTGGAAGCTGATTGGTTTCTGTGCAGAGGGGAGCCTGATTTTGCGCACTCCGGCTTTAGTAAATAAACCCCTAATGCCTCGTACACACGATAAGAAAATCAGGTGAACATTTTCATCTGAGGAACGATCGTATGATTTTCTGATAGTGTGTACACAAAATTTCCGAAGGCACAAACTCCAAAATTTTTCTCGTACGGGAACGAAAGGAACGGTTTTCATTTAATGTGTACTGTTTTTGTATGAGAAATATCAGATACGAAAGACTGCGCATGATCAGAAACAAAAAAAAAAAGCCTTTGTCGTACTAGAATTTTCGTACATTAGTTCTATTCTCGGTTTTGACTTGCTGTGAAACCTCGAACAAACGGCCGATCGTTTGTCCGATTTTCTAATAGTGTGTACAGGGCTTTAGAGTCTACTCTATAGTAACCAACCATATTTATGGCTAATGTTTTGTCTTTATTCTTTGTTTTGAGCTAGTCATTTAGTATGGGAGGGTGATGGATGATAGATTTTAGTGAGAGGTCTGCCTTCACATAAAAAGCGATATAGCATACGCGTACAATTTAGTGGATCCCCCCCCGTACTGCCTGATTGGTGGTTGGAGGCAGATATACAGGCAATATAAAAACTTGTGTGCGTCATTGCAGATGTAGAAGTGAGATATAAGCCAAGCCTGAAATTATGCCTGTGGCAGTTTGGTGCCTCAGTAATATTGGTTTGACTGAGATGAACTATATGATATATAACACAATTTTTCATTCATAAGTGACAACATTAGGTTTTTTCCTTTATTGTAGTCATTGTTTCATTTTTAACCCGCAATGGCATGCAGTATTCATATTCCATAATTTTACTGCTAGATATCTGAATAATTACTGTCCCATTGCTTGTGCGTTTTCCTTAATAGCAACAAGTATTAAAGCAAGCATATTCAATCATGTCTGTAGAAGATTATGAAATCACCCAAGTATTTTATACTTCTAGAATTCAGTATTTGTTCCTGTGTAATTAGAATGAGAACATGTCACAGCTGGACTGCTCTATTCAATTATTTCATTCTATTTATGGCAGAATAGAGGCACAGTGGATTGTAATAAACCAACGCATTGCATGTACGTTATATGCGTATTCATCAATTCTGAAATGTGTCAGTTATGGAACTTAAAGTTGTATTAAAGGTTCGGCTTTGTTAAAAACAAAACAAAAAAAAAAACAATCGTGTCATACATACTTGCTCTGTGCCATGGTTTGGCAAAGAGCAGCCTGATCCTCTTCTTCTCGGGTCCCCCGCTGGCACTCCTGGTCTCCCTACTCTTTGCATCCATAAGTCACATAGAGATGTGACTCGGCCCCGCCTCATCTCTCTCCTCATTGGCTCACTGACTGTGATTGACGGCAGTAGGAGCCAGTGTTGTTTCAGCCAATGAGGAGGGGGAGTCCCAGTACAGCTGAGGCTCTCATGCACATTGCTAGATTCCAAGGGGGCACGGGTGAGTATAAGGGAGGGGCTGTGGGGGAGCAGCACACAGAAGGTTTCTTACCTTCATGCCTAGAATGCATGAAGGTAAAAAACATTCAACCTTAACAACCACTTTAAAGAGGAGTTCCACCCAAAAATTGAACTTCTGCTGACCGCCCCCCCAGAGTATCACATTTGGCACCTTTCGGGGGGGCAGATACCTGTTTAATCAAGGTATTTGCTCCCACTTCTGGCGAAAGAGCACCGGAGAATCCGCTGTGAATTACACCATGTCCGGCCCCTCCTCCATCCCCGTCGCTGTCTTCTGGGAGACACACAGGTCCTAGAAGACAGCAGGGACCATTCAAAATGCGCAATGCAACTCAGGCATGCGCAGTAGGAAACGGGCTGTGAAGCCGCAAGGCTTCACTTACTGATTCCCTTACTGAAGATGCCAGCGCCTCCACCCTGAGCTGAGGTCGGCTTCGGGTGAGGACATCGCGGGCTCCCTGGACAGGTAAGTGTCCTTATTTTAAAAGTCAGCAGCTGCAGTATTTGTAGCTGCTGACTTTTTTTATTTTTTTTTACAGCAGAACTTCGCTTTAAGTATATCTAAACACAAGAACAAAAATGTCATATATTTTAGATTACCAGTTCCTAACTGTTGTGCCCGCATTAGTCTTCTTTTTTGAGGCTTTTCCATTTGCACCTGTTAATACTGGGAATAGCGTTCTTCCTGTCCCTGGGATCTATGTTCACTTCTCCTCTATCTATGGAGAGAGCCATTGTTGCCATCTAGGCTGATTTAGGGCTGATGGGAAAGATAAGGTGGTGTGTGTGCTTTCTGTTAACTTTACAAAAAGTGACATGGAAACTGCACTTCTGGTAAGATCATCAGGTCTTTTCTTGGTGAAAATGTTCTTTGCCTAAAAAAAGAAAATGAATGCAGCCACCACATCTCATGACTGAGTAGGCCACAATATATAAAAAAAGTTGTTTTTAGGTGTATTTTCACAGTATCTTTAGACAGGCTATAGGTGGCTTGACTTCCTCCCGCTCAGCCTGCACAAAAGAAAATCAGTCAATTCCCTGATCCACCCTTAGAGCCCATTCACACTGTGCTGCATAGGGCGTCAGCGCTAAAGCGGCACTATTTTAACCCCCCGCTAGCGGCCGAAAAGGGGTTATATCTGCCCGCAAAATGCCGCCGCAGTGGCGTTTTACCGGCGATATAGCAGCTCTGTCCCACTGATTTCAATGGGGAGGAGTGGTGAGTTCGCCGCTCCTTCACCACTCCAAAGAAGCTGCTGGCAGGACTTTTTCTGACCCCCTGCCAGCGCACCACTCGGCTTTCACACTGGAGTGAATGGAGCAGCTGTTTTAGGGCGGTTTGCAGGCGCTATTTTTTATCCTAGATCGCCTGCAAAATGCCCGCAGTGTGAGGGGTCTAACAACTAGGATAGATTAATCTCCACTGCCAGCCATTGTGTACAGACAACCGCTACCTGTGGCTTCCTTTACTGCCTATATGTTAAAAGGTTGTCCTCAGGACAAGGGAGAAGGGGAAATCCATGCTAATTAGTGCTGTGTTACTTTGAAAATTAGACTGGACTAAAGAATTAAAACTCATGTGTTCATTTAACACTGCACCCAAATGAGTTATATATCCTTTTTTAGCCAGAGATTTCTTATGCTGCTGTTTAGTAATTATTGTTTTTTTTTTTTTACTATACAAAGAAAAAAAAAATCTAAATTTATTTTAAAATAAAAATAACAGGACCATATGAAAACCCCTGAGAGAACTCATTTTCAATCTTGTTTTTTGTCACTTATTTTGGGAAATGAAGAAACATGTTGATATTGAGGTGATTAGAACATAGAGCCTGTTAATGGTGCATGGAATACAGCTCATCATATGTCATACACATAGCTCCTAACTGTCCCTGATTTCGAGGGACTGTCCCTGATTTGGAGCAATGTCCCTCATTCCTCCTCATTTGTCCCTCATATTGGTCTGATCTATACAGATGTATATAAAATGCACTTTTAATCTATCAAAAAGTGTTTTCCAGCGCTAAACCTTTCATCTGATTTCTAAATTGTCGCATTTGTCAATTCCAAAAGCCAATATATAGGAATAGTAGTGTTAAAAAAGCACTTGTGGGTTTAACAATGCTGTTTTTTGTACAATTCTCCTTTAAGGGGGCATGGCAAGGGGCGTGTCCTATGCCTACATACTTTTGCTGATGAGTGTCCCTCATTCCCATCTCAAAAAGTTGGGAGGTATGCATACACAGAGCAGGGAGGAGGTGAAGGGGTTAATGTACAGGTTACATACATTGGGGGGATGGAGAATAGGGGTTAACTGCTTCCAGACCGCCCACCATACATATACTGCGGCAGAGTGGCCCAACTGCGCAAAATCACATATCTGTATGTGATTTAGAGCCTGTGGTGCGCCGCTCCTGCTGTGATTGGACTCAGCAGGAGCCAATCAGCAGGTCCTGCGACCGTAATAGCCTCTGCAACACGCTGATTTTTTTGTGGACAAGTAAACAAGGCAAACCGCTGATCTGTCAGGGAGCAAAGTAGAGATCTTTATGTTTCAGCAAAACCTGAATCTCTCTTTTTTATACATCATGGGACACAGAGTCAGGCTAATATTTATTACTTGCTGGGTTATACTCCATCTCCAGGTGAATGGACACTGGTGGACCAAAGGTCTTTAGACAGGAAGTGATCTCCTATATAACCCCTCCCATACAGGAAGTACTTCAGTTTTTTTTTACCAGTGTCTGCAAGGTGGGTGGCACGGTTTGTTTGAGCTTTCTGAGCTTCAGGACTCTAGTCCCAAAAAACGGTTCTTAAATAAATCAAGGGATTGAAAGATCGGATCCATTTGACACAGGCTTTATATGCTTAGATAAATGGTACTCGAGCCTTGCAAAGAAGACTCAAGATCCTGCGAGGTTTTGCCTGTAATGCGGCCTCCAGGCACTGGACCCTGCAAAGTGGAATCCTGGATACCACAGCGCTAAGGCATTCCTGCACCCGCCGTGAAGGGTGAAGAGTGGGCTCTTAGTTTCTAAGTGGCCCTGCGCCTGGACGGGTAAGTGAAACCCCTTTATTTATTATTGTGGGGTGTCCCAGTGATTGTAACAATCAGTCAAGCTAGCTAAAGGCTGGACACCTGTGTGTGGTGACCATACGGGGGTGTTTTGTGCTAGATGTGGGTGTTTGCAACGTGTACCTTTTTTGCTTGTGTCTGGCTGTTTTTTACCTGTATGATGGCGCACAACGGTGCGACATTTCACCATAGTTCACCAGGGAGCACGTGCGTTCTCAAAAGCGCCGCTGTGCTCAGCAGTTGTTTGGCCATGGCGCACATGTATTTGCTAAAGCACCTCTGGACTTAGCAGTTGTTTGGAGGCCATGGCGAACGCGGCTAAGCTGCACCGGTGCAGTATCCTTTATCTGGACGCACAAAGATTTGTGTTGTATGCGAATACAGCCACGCCCGTTCGCCGAGACAGCACAGAACGTTCTGGCGCACACCCAGCTTATTTAAGCTGTGTAGGCCAATCATGCGGTGCTTACAGAAGGCAGCTGTGGGACACAGAGCAGGCTCTGAACAGACACTTGCAGCGGTTCATTTTTCCTTACCTGGGTCACGTGAGTCACCAAGTGTTGCTTGGCATGCTAAAGGTGCTTAACATGATGGTTACATAGGGCTTGGTGAGTCCTATTAAAGGGTTTCCCTTCTGAGGTGTTTTTATACTACACCCAAGTACTCTTTTTGTGGCTAAGTAAATGTCTTCAAAAAAGAGGAGTGGACTAACACTACAGGGAAGGGTACACCTATGTCATCAATAGTTCCTGATGAACCTAGTCGTATCCCTAGTGTTGTATCCCCTGAAGGACCAGAGGCAATCTGAGCCGCTGCGCCTATCTGATATTGTGCCTACAGTCAACGCTGCTTCACCCTTTATCACCAAGGATGAACTGTCCTCGGCCCTAGCCGGGTTAGGGTACAGGATTGCTGGCATGGTTGCCTCCATCCCGTAGGGTGGCAAGAAGCGTGACAGATCCCCCTCCCTGGAGCCTCCTAGTCTGGAGCAGGAATGGGTTGAGGATGGGGAAGAGCTAAAAGCTCAGGATTCAGTGGAGTGCCCGGCAGATGAGTCTGCTTCTGAGCGATCTGGACAAGAAGATATCCAGTTGATGTCTGCCTCTCAGTCGTAGAGGCTTTTGATCCAGACTCTTACCAAGATGGTTCGTTCTGCCTTTAAGTTGCCTCTCACAGAGGTGACTGAGCCACCCTGGTCCTCTTTGGGATCCCTGAGACCTCCTTAAGGCAGCACAGGCTTTCCCCCTATACCCCCTGTTGGAACAGGCGGTGTATGCTGATTGGGAACATCCTGACAGGATTTTTGTTACTCTTAAAAGGTTTTCCCTTTTATATCCCATGGATGAAAAGTTCGTTAAAAAATGAAGCATGCCAGCCATAGATGCAGCAGTCTCTTCCTTAAACAAGAACTTAACTTGTCCGGTGGATAACGCACTGGGCTTGAAAGACCCTGTTGACAAGAAATTGGAGTTATTAAAGGCTTCCTTTTCTTTCGCCAGTTCAGCTATTCAGACAGCTGTTGCAGCAATTGGTATTTGATAAAGCAGGTTTCTCGTTTGGCTCTCTTGTCTGTACATATGCGCAGACTTTTATGGCTTAAGAACTGGTCAGCCGAGCTTCCTTGTAAAAAGTTATTGTCAGGTTTCCCTTTTCATGGGGAACGTTTATTTGGTGATCATTTGGACAAATATATCCAAAAGATTTCCGGAGGGAAGAGTTCTCTACTTCCCATGAAGAAAAGCATCAGACGTCTCTTGTTTAAAACCTCAGGGACTTCTTCCTCAAATGTCTCAGCATCAAAGCTGTTCCGCCGCCAACAGGGCGCTAAGGCCAGGGCCAGAAAAAGCCCTGGGTCCAAAATTCTTTTAAACCCAGCACCAAGCCCTCCTTTTGAGGGGACGCCCCCACTCCATCGGGTGGGGGAAGGCTGCTGCACTTTGCGGACATTTGGAAAACAACAATTCAGGACAAATGGGTCACCCCAATTATATCTCGCAGTTACAAGCTGGAGTTGTGGGGGGGTTCACCCTCAGAGGTTTTTAAGATCCATCGTTCCCTCGGATCCTCCAAAAAGAACCTTATTGCTTCAGGCACTAAATCATCTAGTGCATCAAGGAGTGATTGTAGAGGTTCCTGTATTCGAAAGGGGCACAGGGTTTTACTCAAACCTGTTTACAGTTCAAAAACCAAACAGAACACAAGGCCCATTTTGGACTTAAGATCCTGAACAAGTATATATTGATACAGTCCTTTCAGATGGAGTCTGTCCGCTCAGTAGTAACCTCACTCTAGAGGGGAGACTTGCTAGCCTCCATCGATATAAAAGACGTGTATTTACACATACCTATTTTTCAGCGTCATCAGAGGTTCCTATGTTTTGCAGTAAAGGAACGTCATTTTCAGTTTGTGTCTCTACCCTTCGGGCTTGCTACAGCTCCCAGGGTGTTCCCAAAGGTCCTAGCACCAGTACTAGGTCTTTTAAAAGTCCAAGGGATCCTGGTGCTTGGGTATCTGGATGACCTCCTGCTCAGAGATCACTCATACAGGCTCTAGAACAGAGCATAATATACACAGTGAGGTATTTGAAAAGCTTAGGCTGGATCATAAATACCGAAAAGTCAGCCTTGAAACCAGCTCAAAGTCTAAAGTATTTAGGTCTGATCCTAGACACAGTCCAAGCAAGAGTATTCTTGCCACCTGTAAGGATCTGTTCAGGTGCATCAGATAAGGGGCACCAGACAACCCTCCATTTGGCTCTGTATGAGTCTTCTAGGGAGGATGGTATCCTTCGAGGCAGTGCCCTATGCCCAGTTCCATTCCAGGCCTTTACAACAAGACATCTTGTTGGCTTGGAACAGGAGAGGAAAAGCACTGGATTATCCAATGTGCTCATCTCCTCAGGCACGCTTAAGCCTAAACTGGTGGTTGCAGAAACGAAAATCCTTTCTCCTGGTAACTTGGAGAGTACTGATTACAGATGCCAGTGTCTCAGGCTGGGGAGCAACCTTAGAAGGGCTCACAGCTTAGGGGAAATGGTCAGGGACAGAACAGATCCTGCCCATCAACATCCTGGCATTATGGGCAGTATGTCTGGCCCTACGGTCCTGGACGATGGAGCTTCAGGACTGCCCTATCAGGGTTCAGTCTGACAATGCCACTGCAATGGTCTATATAAACCACCAAGGTGGTACCAGGAGTACCACCTGAAGGAGGTGAACCACATACTAGCCTGGGCAGAGGGACATGTGCACATATCGGCAGTCCATATCCTGGGAGTAGAGAACTAGAAGGTAGATTATCTCAGCCACCAGCAGATCTGCCTGGGGGAATGGTCCCTACACCCAGAGCTGCTCCAGGAAATTTGCCAACGTTGGGGATGGCCTGAGCTCAATCTACTGGCATCCAGGTTCAACAACAAACTACAGCAGTTTGTGTCTCGAACAAGAGATCCTCTGGCAATTGGAGCAGATGCTCTGATGATAGTTCCATGGAGCCAGTACTCCCTGGTTTATGCTTTCCCTCTGATCCCTCTCCTTCCACATTTGTTGCACAGGATTCACAAAGAGGGGGGTTCCAGTCATTCTGGTGGCACCAGCCTGGCCCAGAATGCCCTGGTTGCCGGAGATTGTGAGACTGATAATAGATGTGCCATGGACGCTTCCATGTGGTCCCAGTCTCCTGTCTCTATATTCCACCCCAATTTACAGTCTCTAAATTTGATGGCATGGCTATTGAAGCCAGGGTGCTGAGGGACCGTGGCATCTTGAGTGTCTACCCTAATGAATGCTAGAAATGCGGTCACTAGGAAGATTTATCATAAGGTGTAGAAGACTTGTATTGCTTGGTGTGAAGCCAGAAAATGGCATCCTCGGAAATACGTGATTGGGAGAATTCTCTCTTTTCTACAGTCAGCTGTGGAAATCAAATTGGCTTTGAGTACAATCAGAGGTCAAGTTTCAGCCCTATCAGTATTCTTCCAAAGGCCTTTTAGCCTCCCATTCACTGATCCGAACCTTTATGCAGGGGGCAACTCGCTTCCCCCCATTAGGTCACCTATGTGTCCTTGGGACTTGAATTTGGTGCTGTCTGTGTTACAGAAGCAACCATTTGAATCTGTTAAGAAAATTCCATTAGACTTGCTGTCACGCAAGCTAGCCTTCCTGATGGCCGTCACCTCAGCTAGAAGGGTGGCGGCCCTTTCATGCAGGGAACCGTACTTGATCCTTCACCACGACAGGGTCGTGTTACGACCTGTTCCATCCTCTTTGCCAAAAGTGGTGTCGGCCTTTCATTTAAATTGGGACATTATTTTGCTTTCTTTTTCTCTCAGCCTCGTTCAGCGGAAGAGAGATGACTGCATTCTTTGGACGTTGTCTGGGCAGTCAAGTTTTATTTGTCTAAATATACGGAAATCCGAGGATCAGACCTTTTTTTTTTTGTTTGTTTTACCTAAAGGACCCAAGAAGGTGCAGGCAGCTTCCAAGGCTTCCATTGCCAACTGGGTCTGTCAATTGATCATTCAGGCCTACGGTCTGAAACATAAAGCTCCTCCCTTTAGGGTGAGAGCTCATTCTACCAGGGGTGTAAGAACCTCCTGGACTTTTCGCCATCAGGTATCTGTGGCTCAGATTTGAAAGGCTGCTACCTGGTCTTCAATGCATACGTTCACAAAATGTTATCAAGTGGATGCTCGAGCAGCCGAGGATTCCGCTTTCAGCCGCAGTGTACTTCGGGCTGCCCTGTAAGTTCTGATTGCTATTGTTTGGCAGGGTGTCTCCCTCCCCTCAAGACTATTGCTCTGGGACGTCCCAGCAGGTAATAAATATTAGCCTGACTGTGCCCCATGATGTATGAAAAAGAAAATAGGATTTTTTTGTCATACTTACCTGTAAAATCCTTTTCTTTGAGTACATCATGGGGCACAGAGATCCCTCCCCTCTTTTTTGAGGATTCAGTGCTTGCTGCAAAACTGAAGTACTTCCTGTATGGGAGGGGTTATATAGGGGATCACTTCCTGTCTAAAGACCTTTGGTCTACCAGTGTCCATTCACCTGGAGATGGAGTATAACCCAGCAGGCAATGAATAATAGCCTGACTCTGTGTCCCATGATGTACTCAAAGAAAAGGATTTTACAGGTAAGTATGTTGAAAAGATCCTATTTTTTCCTCCAGTCTGTCCCCCTCCCCCCACGCAGTTAGAAAACACCTCCCAGGCACACAGTTAACCCCTTGATTGCACCTGATGTTAACCCCTTCCCTGCCAACGTCATTTATACAATGATCAGTGCATTTTTTTTTTTTTTTTTTTTTTAGCACTGACCACTGTAGTGGTGTCACTGGTCCCCAAAAAGGGTCACTAAGGAAGGCCATACATGGGTCGAATTTCAAAAGAATTTTCGTTCGAATTTCGCACTATTAGTGGGCTGCAGCAACAGCCGTATTTCGCGCAGCCATCGAATTTGGGTAATCAGGCATGTTGGAAATTTTTTCAGAAAACAAACCATTTTTCTAATCGATGATGGGAGAATCATGCGAGAAATGTAATCGAAAAAGAAATACGCATGTGCAAGGAAAGAAATTTCTCAGAAAGGAAAGAAGATTCCCAGCCACTAAAATTATTTTCTGTAGCAACATGAGGTGAAATAAAGACTTGGTCGGTCGAATTTCGAAATCAATAGTGGCACCATCAGATCACAAAACGCACAAAATTTCTGATTTTCAAAAGAAAATTCTTTAGAAATTCGACCAATGTATGGCCAGCCTTAGTGTCCAATTTTTTAGCCGCAATGCCGCAGTCCCGCTAAAAATTGCTGATCACTGCCATTACTAGTAAAAAATAAATAAAAAGCCCCTAAATCTATGCCATAGTTTTTGGACTTTCTAACGTTTGTGCAAACCAATCAATATATGTTTATTGGGATTTTTTTGGCGGTGTTTGTAGCGCAAACAATAAAAACGGCAGAGGTGATCAAATACCACCAAAAGAAAGCTCTATTTGTGGAAAAAAAGAACATTCCTTTTATTTGGGTACAGCATCGCACGACCGCACGATTGTCAGTTAAAGCAACACAGTGCCATATCACAAAAAAATGCCTGGTCAGGAAGTGGGTAAAACCTTCCTGAGCTGAAGTGGTTAATGTGCACATGTGCAGGATAAGCGATCAAGGGGTTAAAAAACAGACTGAAAATCAGATCTGTATAGTAGAGGAGGAGGGTGCCGCTGATCTATTCATGCGTTTTGCATCCATGGATTACTACAATTCTATTCCTCCTTCCTATTTTTAAGAGGAAGGGGAGGGATCAACAATGTAAACAGCTCCCCCCCCCCTCATTCATAAACATACTATGCTAGTGTAGAAGTCAAAGCTGTATTCACCCCTAGGCGAGTGCACACAAACATGCAGCCTCTCGAGGGGCCACATATTTGCATGCATTAGTGCCGATAGGGCTGTGCCGAGAGTGCACTCCCGACACAGTAACCAGCGGCTCACAAAAAGCTCCCGATTGAATCCATGACTGTTTTCCCATCATGTGGCTGGACAGCCAATCACAGTGTTCGCATGGTCACAAGCCCCGCCTCCCGGAATGCCAAACCCCTTAAAGGGCCGGCGGGAGCCGGGACAAAGGGGTTAAACCCAAAAGCAAACACTTATTATATTGCACATTACCAATTCTTAGATTTGATGGGTGCATTAGTTAACTTTTTTAGGCTTTGTTTGTTTTCACCTGGTGATCCGACCAGTAAGTCTGTTTTTCAAAAGAATAAGCTCTATTCCAGCTGTATCTATTACAGGGATGAGATAAACCATTTACCACTGACAGGAGTGCTTAAAATGATCAGATGTATTTATTTATGTAAAATCATTTCCCAAAAGAAAAAAAAAACAGTTGCTCTAAATGCTTGTGTAACTGCAGCATGAGCTGGAGTTTCACTTCAGTTTGCTAGTGTATTTAAATCTGCTAGTACGTATAACACTCACCTCCTCTCAGACTGACAATGCTGCTGTCCAATAGTGCCACCTGTGGTCATTCATCCAGAGTAGAGGAACTCTAATACAGGATGTGTTTTATTGGCCAGATCACTAGGTGAAAACAGAGAAAAAAGCCTAAAAACAAAAACTAATGTAGCCACCACATCTAGTGATTGGTAAGCTGCAATATTTGAAATTTTGGGTTTTGGGCTTAATACTGCTTTAAGCTGAAGCTGAGCCCTGCACGGGTAAACCTGTATTTTTTTTTTTTTTTTTGCTTCTCTGATAAAAATGGGTAGCAAGCACTAAAACCTGATTTGGCAAGTGGATTGGGGCATTACAAGATCTCCGTGTAAAGCTGTTTTCTTCCGCTGTACTGCTGAGTATTATCATTGTCGCTGTAGGGTGCTCACTACTGATTTTGGCTATATAATGCACTATCCACACAACTCCCCTTTATTATAAGGGAGGTGTTCTGTAGTTTACACAGGTAACCTTGACAGAAAGATGAAACTATATAACATTGCAGAGAGTACAGGGCAGTTCAAAATGTTTGACATGTCAACAGGATTATTTGAATTTATTGAGCAGATATAAAACGGACTGCAGCCCTTCTCCGCTGTAGCTAAAGCTAATTAAAACAGTTTTGGCTGAACCTAAGATTAAGCTGGGTTTTACTGCCTGTTCACACCAGAACACGGTGTGGGAAATCTTCGTTCTGTGTGCATTTCCCGCACCTCATTCAAAATGCACCAGTTGTGTGATCTGCAGCTGTTGTCAATTTAATCCTAACGACACCTCAAATGCAGATTGCAAACACAGTGCGTTTTGCCTGTGCTGGATTGCATACCACCAGTACCAAAGTACCATGCCAACCTGATTACAGTGGTATTTTTAAAAGTAGTACGTGCACTAGTTTTGATTAAGAGAAAATTACTAAACATTGGAACATCCTTAAACAGAACCCTCATATATCTATGGTTATTCCAGACAGGCTGAATGTTATTTTCAAGAAATTGAGTGATGTCTGCAGCCACATTGCCCCAAGCAGGGTTAGACCATCGAAAATTATTTATTTGTTCACGTTTATTGTGTGAGTGACTTAAAGTAGTTGTAAAGACTGAAGGTTTTTTACCTTTTTACATTCTATGCATGAAGGTAAAAAATCTTCAGTATGCAATCCCCCCCCCCGAATGCTTACCTGAGCCTGATCCCTATCCAGCGATGTACATGAGAGCGGCGGCTGTTCCGGGTCTCTGCCTCCTCATTGGCTCAGAGACGGCAGTGTGAGCCATTGGCTGCTGTCAATCACAGCCAATAAGAAGAGAGTAGGTGGTGCGGTGCGTCTGAGCCCTGTTCTGCGTGTCTTATGGACACACAGAGTGGGGCTTGGGGGTAAGCGCGCACCAGTGCCCCCATAGCAACCAGCTTGCTATGGGGGCACTCGGCAGCGGGAAGAGCCCAGAACACCAACAGGGGACTCAAGAAGAGGTTCGGGACTTGTAGAGCATATAAGTATAACGTGTGTTTTTTAATTTTTTTTGTTTAAGCCTTTAGTATCACTTTAGGGTGTGAAGTTTTGTTAGTAAGATCTACTTTTTTTTATTTGGAGAACCAATGGCTAAAGAATCCTAAAAAGCATTAATATTTGTTTTATGTGTTCTGGAAGTCGATCCATGGAGGTGATTTGTTTCCTGTTCTGGCTCTGCCTTTCTTCCCCCTCCCCAATAGGGAGAGTTTGACTGTAGGTTCCCACTTTTCTTTTTGCCTATGCTGTAAATAAGAGGTGTTTAGGAAGTACAAACCATTTTTGCACTAAAGAAAGGGGTATGTCCCCAGAAACGCGTCAGTTCATAATGTTCATTTGGCCTATGAGTTTGTTGTGTTGAAGACCTTTTGGTTCTTGAGTTTACATACACCACTGTTACATACATTGCTTTTTTGAAAATGTACTCTTTTATCCTTAGTAAAGTGCTTTTGTTCTCTTTTTGTTTCACTGTTTTCATGTTGTGCACAGTATCAGACAAGAAGTAGAACTGGACAACCTACCTGTGATTTAATAGATTTGTTCTATACGTTGAGATTCTTCACTGATGTCATCCCTAATACCAAAGGCTTAATCAAACAAAATGTGTTCTGATTTATTAAGTACCAGTTCACATGTTTTCGTGTTAGAATTAACTTCTGGTAGCAATAACAATGTCATTCAAGAAATCCTCAGGGAAAAGTTGCATAAATGAAGTAGCGTGCAAATTAATAATTTACTGCACAAACACAGCCAGTACGTTTGTGGTGTACCTATGACAGTCCCAGAATACCTTTCATTTGTTTGTCATAGTAGTGTCTTGAGGAGTGATTTTGTTTTAATTAGCTGGAATTATAAAATATTGAGTTAGACTGATTATTTGCTGTGGATACGGTAATATACTTGCCATGGAGAATTTATTATTAGAATTACCGTATATACTCGAGTATAAGTCGAGTTTTTCAGCACATTTTTTTGTGCTTAAAGTGCCCCCCTCGACTTATACTCGAGTCAAGCACTTTTCTGCAGCAAAAAATTTCATTTTCCGAACCGACTTTGGGGCCCTGTATCTCAGGGCCACTTGGTGCTAGGAATCCCAAATTTGGTGTGCAAACCCAGTGGATCTGGTACCATATCATTTCCAAAGCTGGGGTTCCTAGGACCAAGTGTCCCTGAGATACGGGGCCCCAAATTTGGTTCGGAAAATGTCATTCTCTGCTGCAGTAAAGTGCTTGACATTTTCTGAACCGAATTTGGGGCCCCGTATCTCAGGGTCACTTGGTGCTAGGAATCCCAAATTTGGTGTGCAAACCCAGTGGATCTGGTACCATATCATTTCCAAAGCTGGGGTTCCTAGCACCAAGTGGCCCTGAGAAACGAGGCCCCAAAATAGGTTCGGAAAATGTCATTCTCTGCTGCAGAAAAGTGCTTGACATTTTCTGAACCGATTTTGGGGGCCCTGTATCTCGGGGTCACTTGGTGCTAGGAACCCCAGCTTTGGATATTTTATGGTGCTAGTTCCACTTGGTTCGCACACCAAATTTGGGGTTCCTAGCACTAAGTGACCCTGAGATACAGGGCCCCAAATTCGGTCAACTCTGTCCATCTGCAGGAATGTCATTTCGGGACATTTTGGGTTCAGAGACCCCAAATTTTGGCTGCAGCTAGGGGGCATCTAGGAACACTTAACTACCGAGTTTGAATTTCGGGGGACCTATGGCTGTAAATGGGCACAGCGAGGCTGCAAATGAGCACAGTGAGGCTGCAAATGGGCATTGTTGACCCTCTTTTCCACTTACAGTAGCTGTGCATTTCTCACCCTCACCTTATACTCGGGTCAATAAGTTTTTCCCATTTTTTTGTGGTGAATTAGGGCCTCGACTTATACTTGGAACGACTCATACTCGAGTATATACGGTACATTTGTGAAAAGGCTACATAGACTTGTGTGTAGGGGAACAACTCTTTCCTTTCATGATGTTCCTGCAAAGAAATGAATTTCCACAATCGTTCTTGCTCAGTATTCAGGGTGATCTTCCTGGTCATTGGGGTCCATAGTATGTGACACAGTTCACATAAAGTTAAAGTTCATGATGAATGGTCATTTCCATTGTCCTTATTTTTTTGTAGGTGAAGTCTGTATAGTCTTTCAGCTTCGTATAAAATGGTGTCCATGACTTTGCATCCATCTAGTAATGTTGGGGCCTGTATTCTAATGGATGTATACAGTATATTCCTTCTGACTGATATCCCATGACTTAGAGCATCACACATATTTCCAACAACAGAATTTATTCAGCAGCCTTTTTAAAAGCACCTCAATCCAGGGTGAAGTTACTGACTGTCTACTCTTTTCTTGGAAGGCAGTCTTTGCTGACCTAAAGGAGTTGTAAAGCCTCATGGTTTTTCACATTAATACATTGCAGCTGCCCCCCTTTTTCTTACCTGAACCCAATTTTTCTAGTGACGAGCACGAGCCCAGCAGCTCCAACCGCTGTCTCGGGAACTCATTGGATAGTTTGAGAGCAGCAGGAGCCATTGGCTCCCGCTGCTGTCAATCAAATCCAGTGACACGGGAGCCGGGGCTGAGTCCTGCTTTCTGTGTCAATGGACACAGCAGCAGGACTCGAGAGTGCGCCCGCACAGGTGCCCCATGGAAATCGGCTCTCCGTGGGGGCACTCGCTGAATAGGAGGAGCCAGGAGCGCTGCTGGGGGACCCCAGAAAAGGAGGATCGCGGGCTCTCTGTGCGAAACCCTTGCACAGAGCAGGTAAGTATGACATGTTCATTATTTAAGAAAATAGTTCTGTTCTCCTGGCGGGGGGAGCCGTCCCTGTCAGGAGAACACAGTGATTACTGCTATTTGAACAGTAATCACATGTAAAATCTGACAGGCTGGTTGAACCCAAGTTGATCAATTGATTCAGCCTGCCCATACATGGTTCAAATCTTGGCCATTCCCTGCTGAATCAGCCTGAGATAAGAACTGTCTATAGCCAGCTTTAGCGTAAAGTGTTATTAAACCCAGTAATATGAAAATAGTTCATCCGCCCCCCCACAGTGCCCAAAGCTTATAAATCATCTTTTTACATTAAAATACTCGCTATATACCTTTTTGGATGATCTGTATACCACTTTACATGATAAACTGCACAGTGCCTCCAGTGCTGAGAATTCAGGTGGGAGGAGATTTCCACAGCAGTCTGTGTACCCGCCCACATGTGTGATGTCAATATCATGTGACCTGGCTAGCTCTGATCAACAAGTAAAGATTTTACTGTTGTGGGTTTAGTAACGCTTTAACTAGTTTTATTATTGTATCTTTTGGTTCTTCAGTCAGTTCTGCACTGTCTTTCAATACCACAATAGAAGTACATCTGGACCAGTGGAACCACGGTAAAACCTAGGGAGCCTTATCCAGACCACACGCAATGGGTATGGCCTGAAATGTTTCTTATGCTGCTGACAATGGTAGATGATGTCTGAACAATGTGCGTCGTAGTTTCTGCCATGTGCCAAGGTGACAGGTATGTGCACAATTAGAGACGGTTGTCTCCCCATAACAGGAGATCCCTTAAATAAGAGCCTCTGTGGCAGGATCCCTTGGTATTATTAAAATGAAAACTGCAGATTTCAATAAAATTTAAATCATATTAACATGATAAAGCTTATTTGAGATTTAGGAGTTTAGATCCAGTTTAAGCTCCTATTGGATAGATTTGGTTGTGACTGTTTCCTTTTATAGAAAACTGCAGTAAAGTTTGACAAATCTATTTATGTTTTTGTCTTAGCAATAACCATTAATCGCTTATAAAAGAAGTGTGTAGAATAACCGTGTAGCACTGAGGGCCCATTTACACCTACGTGTTTTACAGCTCAGGGAAAACACATTTAAACTCCTACCCAAATTATGGAATGGAGCTCAGAGTCCTGTAGTCTTTTGCATTGCTCGTTAAACCTAATGTCTAAAATCTCATATAAGCTTTAAAATGTTATGGCATTTAAAATATCTTTTCAATCAATTTAAATATGCATCTTTTATTAAACAAAGCAGAAAACATGGAAAATACAATAGGGTGTGCTATCACGCATTGTATGGGCCGAGTCCATATGGAGTAAGGACCTCATTTCTCCCTCTGCTATAAGCTCATGATCACTTCAATGACCATAAACTTAGAACAGAATTGTTCAGCAGACTCTGCTGAACTATTCTATAACTCTGAACAGCGGATTACAATCCACTGATCAGAGTTTTTAACCTCAAATGCCTGTGACCCCCCTCAACAATACCACCACTTCCCTGTCCCCAGCCTCTCCACCTCTTGCTACTCCCCCCCCACTCTACTTTCCTATCCCCTTCATCCCCCCCCACGATTTCCTCCCCCTCGCCAGTCTGGTCACCACTTTGTCCCGGCCCCCGCACCCCTGATCGATCCCTGCTCCAGTGGCATCCCTCCTTCCCCACCCGCTGCCTGCAGATGCTGACCGGCACTAAACTTTGGCGAGCTGTCAGGCTGGAGAGTGTGGGGGGAGGGGAAAGCGGTGGCGGTGTGAGTGAAGCTAGGGCTTGGGGGGACTTGGTAAACATGTTTACCAGCCCTCTCCCAGTAGTACAGTGGACATAGGCAACAATCACAACCGATCGCTCCTATGTCCACTGACAGCTGATCATAGTAAACTGAATGTTATTATGTGTCAGTTTATGAATGAATGAGGAGTCTTTATACAGACTCCTTATCCATTCATGTAAAGTGCTGCAGAGAAATAAACTTTCTTCAGTCCCTTTCTCTGTCTCCAAAAAAGAGATATGTGGGTTTGTTTAGACCTCTGATATCTCACCAAAACCCCCCCCCCCAAAAAAATACAACAAAAAAAATATAAAAAAATATAGTTGTAAAAAATTTTAAAGTAAAAAAATAAAAAACATGGAGCGGACTCTGTCAAGCAGATCCGCCTGCTCAGTGGGGGGGGGGGGGGGGGAATCTGTCTGCTGATCCCCGCTGAACAGGCGAATGACAGGTCCACGTCTGCTCCGCTGCTGCAGAGCAGACACGGACACAGCCTGCTATTTTCTATGGAGCGGTTGGATGGAAACAGACTGCCTGTCCATTACCATTCAATACCATCCGATCCGATTTACTAGATGGATGGGGAATGGGATCCCCATCCGTCTGTTTTTAGTTGATCGGAAGCAGGTGTAAACGGACACAAGTTCATCAACTTCAGCCTCTCTATAAAGAATAATAGGTGGTCTGGTTGGGCCGCCTGAAAAACAGACAGGCAGATCCGATCAGTCAGCTTGTGTGAAAGGGGCCTAAGGCCTTGTTCACACAAGGCATACACAGAGTACCTTTACAGGGATGCACAGGTGTTTCATGCATCTCTGTGCAGGCAGTCCCATAGATGTATTTTGGGATGTAGCAACTGCACAAACAGAGCCTTTGCTCCCAATTTGACATCAATGTAGGTCCGCGTGCATGTCCCTGAGCTCACACTGTCTGTGTTTGGAGTCGTACACCCACACAGATGTCAGATTAGGAACAGCAGCTATGTCTGTGCAGCCGTTGCAACCCAATTCACATAAATGGGACTGCCTGTGCATCCCTGTGCAGGTAAACATGGGCGTACACCTTAGTATGCCACATGTGAACGATGCTTTAGTAGTAATTTAGTCATATTCTTTCATAAAATGTCTGGTTTAAGGGGTCTTTTCAAATTCTGAAACCTGTAAGTGAAAAATAGTAACCTCCCGGATTTTTAGAGTAAATTGTTTTTATTTACAGTTTTGCGTACCTTCAGTTTTCACCATTTCAGAAAAAGGTGCAATTTAAAATGTATAAATATTTATTTATTAACTCAATACAGTTTTAACTTTTATATTTACTAGGAATTTAGCAAGATTTTGTTTACATTTTGCCATGTGTGAATCCACTATTAATGATTTTAGTGTATTTTAGTGAAAATATTGGTTTGATAAACATCTGCACAAATATTGCGGTGCCTTAAAAATCAGTAGCACCTTTTTATTCTACTGGCCATGTGCTTACAGAAAATATATGGTTTGGTGGTTCTTGTACAAACTCTGAAAGCTGTAAGTAAAAAAAGGAAAACTTCCCAGATTTTTTGAGAAATGTTTGCGTACGTCCGATTTTCACTATTTCTCAAAAAGGCGCACTTTAAAATTTACAAATATTTATTAACTCAATACAGGTTTAGCTTGTATATTTAGAAGGAACTTAGCGGGAATTTTGTAAAATTTGCTGTGTTTGTATCTGATAATAATGATTTTTGTTCCGCTGCTCTATTGTTAGCAGTTATCATGTTTGCAACTATTGCATGTCATTGATTTTATACCTTTATTGTATTATCATTTTTGTATTAATAAGGAAAACTTTTTATATATCTCTGATCTGTCCTCAAAATCCTGAGGGGTATGCTGTGCCTTGAGCACTAGGCCTTTCTCTGTTTGTCTAATAATGATTTTAGTGCATCTTTAGCGAAAATATTGTTTTGGTAAACATTTGCGCAAATATTGTGGGTCCTTACAAACCAATAGCACCTTCCATTTATTCTACTGGTCCTTTTGCTTTCAGAAAATGTATAGTTTGGGGGGTCTTTTAAAAACTCTGAAAGCTGAAAGTGAGAAATGAAAACCTCCAGATTTTTTGAGAAATTTGGTTATATATAGTTTTGTGTATGTTCAGTTTTCACCATTTCTCAAAGTGCAAATTAAAATGTACAAATATTTGTTATTTATTAACTCAATACAGGTTAAGCTTTTATATTTATTAGGAATTAGCAGGAATTTTATAAAATTTGCTGTGTTTGTATCTAAAAAATAATGATTTTATTGTATTTTTAGCGAAAATATTGCTTTGGTAAACACTTGCACAAATATCGTGGGATCTTAAAAATAAATAGCACCTTCCTTTTTATTCAACTGGTCCTATGCTTTCAGAAAATATATGATTTGGGGGTCTTTAACAAACTCTGAAAGCTGTAAGGGAACATTGAAAACCTTCAGATTTTTAAAGAAGTGTGATTATTTACATTTTTGCATACGTTCAATTTTCACCATTTCGCAAAACGGCGTAATTTAAAAATTACAATTATTTGTTATTTATTAACTCAATACAGGTTAAGCTTTTATATTTAGTAGGACTTTTGTAAAATGTGCTGTGTTTATATCTGCTAAAAAAAGATTTTGGAGAATTTTTTGTGAATATATTGTTTTGATAAACATTTGTACAAATATCGCAGGGTGTTAAAATCAGTAGCACCTTCCTGTTATTCTACAGGTCATGTGATTTAAAAAAATATATGGTTTGGGGGGGAGGAGAGACTATAAAAACCTCTAGATTTTTTGAGAAATGTGGATATTTACATTTAAACAAATAGTGGTTATTTATTAACTCAATACAGGTTAGCTTTTATATTTCAGTAGGCATTTCTTAATATGTGCTGTGTTTTTATCTGCTAATAAATGCCACCCCCATGAAATCATTCCCTGCATCTATTACCTTTTGTACCACCACCCCCTCCCTTTAGAATGTAAGCTCTACGAGCAGGGCCCTCCTGTCCCTTCTGTATTGAACTGTACTATAATTGTGCTGTCCCCTCTTTACATTGTAAAGCGCTGTGTAAAACTCTTGGTGCTATATGAATTGTGAATAATAATAATAATGATTTTAGTGTATTTTTAGCGAAGATATTGTTTTGATAAACATTTGCACAAATATCATTGTGCCCTAAAAATCATAGTAGCACCTTATTTGTATACTTCTAGTCATGTACTTTCAGGAAATATATGGTTTAGGGGGTCTTTAACAAACTTTGAAAGCTGTAAGGGAAAAATAAAAAGCAATGGAAAAATGGCCTGGCAAGCTAAGTTTTAAAGTGGAGCACAGGGCCTGACAGCGAAAGAGTTAATACCGTTATTTTATAGAACTTAATGTCACCCAGTTATGGTTGAATATCTGTGGACTACAGACTGTTGTAAGCTCTGTATTGCTTCTGCCCTCATGTCACAGTTAGCAATCCTTAATAAAAATAAAAACCTTACCTTCAGAAGTTGGATCTGCATTGCCTGTGTACAGTTAATCTGCCTGAATCTGCTCTCCTTTCCGGACTGGTTGATTTTTTTTTTTCTGTTGGCTAACCTCCGCCAATGTGTGGATAATGGGAATGTATGCAACGATGAAACACATAGTGGTGTGGTCTGATAGTGAATGGACTGCTGGGGTTTAAAGGCCTAGTTCATTTTTTTTTCTTTTTCCTAAAATCCAGCTTCCCTATGTACCAATATACCATTAATGTACCTCTATTGTAAAAAAAATACAAGCTTTTCTTTTGAGAACAAGGCCTTACCTCAGCCCTTGCTAGAAAATTTCAGAGACTCCCTGGTATACAGAGACAGAGGAACCAGTAATACAAAGGAAGGAGTTTATCAGCTGACCTCATTAGCACACCTTCACCCATCAACTAAGTTTTCACAGCACCCACAGAATTTGTGATGAGTAAAGGCTTTCTGGGAGATAACCTAACAGGAAGTGATGGAATCTGAAAATCCTTTTAAAAATACAAATAAACTGACAAGATTTTAAACCTCCTGTGGATAAGGTAAGAGAAAAGCACATTGGGATGGCTGGGCCAGAGATGGCATTGGAAAACGCTTCTATTTATTATGAAAAATTAAATTCTGAAAACGTGAACTTAACCTTTAAGTTAAAAGCTAGGTTTACCTTTGATTAATATTACATGTATTTTATTTATATATATATATATATATATATATATATATATATATATATATATATATATATATATATATATATATATATATATATATATATATATATATATATATATATATAAAATTTTTTTTTTTTTTTTCAAAAGGAGCCTGCAAAGCGTTGCAGTGCAAAAAGTAGATTGAGGGTGCAATGTCAAGCTCCTGCAACCTTCCTTTAGCTCTCAGCCCATATCTCCATACAGACTGTCAGTTGGATGCTGGAGGAAGGTTTAATGGGCCACGAGAGTGATGATTACTGCACTTGTATTCCATTGAGAACTAGAGTTCTCAATGGATGTAGCCCTGCACAGCCACACCAATTTTAAATGCAACAGCGGCTGTGGGCGAGAAGAACATCCACCCCATTTGCACCATATTAAATGTTACACCCTAAATAAGGGTGTAAGGCCTGATTCACATCTGCATTTTTAGTGCTTTGTGCATTTTGCAGATTTGCACTACAGAACGTGTTCCATAGGAAACCATGTTAAATGGGCTGTAGTGCAAATCTGCAAAAAGCACTAAAAATGCATAGGTGTGAAATAGGCCTAACATGGTGCAAAATGTGAACTTAGCCTTTAAGAGGAAGTAAACCCTGATGTGTTTTACTTCCTCTTTATTTCCCTGCAAAGGTAAAGCATAATGGGCTACTATGCATCGCATAGTAGCCCATTACGTGTCACTTACCTGAAACCGAAGCCTGCAATGTCACCGCTGTCCCCACTAGCAGCGAGCGTCCATCTTCACCCCATCTTCACCCCGGGGCCGCGAACTCCGGCTCTGTGACTGGCCGGAGTTGCGTGACGTCACTCCCACGCATGCGTGCGGGAGCTGCCAGTAACGGCACGACCCCTTTAAAAATGGCACAATCTGCCCTTTCTAAAGTACGCATGCGCCGTAGACATTGGCGCATGGCTTTTTTGTAAATATATCTCCTCAACTGTGGAGGTTTAGGAGATATTTCCAGCACCTACAGGTAAGCCTTAATATAGGCTTTCATGTAGGTAAAAGGTAGGCCTGGTTCACACCTTTGCATTTTTTAGTGCGTTTTCAGTTTTACAGAAACACACTACAGTCCATTTAACTTGGTTTCCTATGGATCATGTTCACATCTGTGCATTTTATGGAAAGGGCTAGGACTTTTTTCTGGTTCCGTATACTTCAATGGATCAAAAATGTGTATTGCAAAATGCACCTGGAATATGCAAACTGCAACCTGCATAGATGTGAACCAGCCCTTAAGTTATATCGTTTTCTAAGCAAGCCATGATGGCTTGAGGTGGCCATAGCCAAATCAAAATTAGACTGATTCAGCAGTGACCGGCCATATTTTGATCAGTGTGTGGCCAGATAACTTTGGAAATCTCAATGAATAGGCTACAGCCGCTGATCACACCTTTGCTCATATTTCATGTCTGAGGTTTACAACCACTCTAAAATATGCTACAGTTTGTGGAATTTGTTTTGTTTAGTTTATGCAGCTAAAGCAATAATCCATGGTCTAGCCCTAAAAATCCCAAAGGGTAAAAGGCAATGTTTGTGATGCGGAAATTGAGTTTCATTCCACCATAAACAAAAACCATGAAAAGTAGTGATGCATGATATAAGCAAGTGCCCTGCAATAATAATACCTGTAAAAAGGATTTCCATAAAGAAGATGGAAGAATAAAAATGTCTGCAGTACGAAAGCTTCTATCAAGTTTAGTGTTAATAATGTGCGTGCATTACTAATATCGTTATCAGTAGCGTAACAGCCTGATTTTTAGTCTCAGCAGGAGTTTTGTGCACATGAGTGTTATTGTTGTTGTTGGACATTTACAGCACAAATTTTCCTGACCTGTTGGCCCTGCATGTATCATTTTACAACGGAGTCTGGATTCTGATGTGAAACCATGCTTGATGACAATGCTGGAATTGGAGGAGTTTTTAGCATCTTTAAGCATCCTGTTTAGGCAGTTTTACATTAACCATCATGGAATGGAGATATGCTGGACAGGCTGCTGTTTGGCCTGTTTGTTGCATTAGATAAAAAAAATAAAATGTGTGTGCGTGTGTGTGTGTATATGTGTATATATATATATATATATATATATATATATATATATACTGATGCAAAATGAGATTAAGCTACATAAAGGCCGCTGCGTTCTATGTGAAAACAAAGGTCTCTCAGCTGGGGTCTGAAGCACCCCTCCATTGAATCAGAGTTACGCCTCATACTCACTATGAGCGGGAGCCGCTGTACTAACTATGTGAAGTATACCGATCTCCCATCCTGAGCTGTTGTGTTCTGACAGAGGGACGCCCCCCCCCCACCATCAGAACACTCCGATCAGCACTCTCTAACATTGGCTGAGAGCGCTGATCGAAAGGCGGTCAGCTGCTGGTTTTCCAGCATGCTTGTCCAACAGAAGATGGCCAAATTCACCGGCTTCTGGCAGACAGACCTACATACACACGGGCCAAATCTCGGCCGTTTTTTTTTTAACCGCCTGATGTTTCCTGACATTCGACCCCTGTGTACCAGGATTTAGAGTTCACTAATAAGTAGGCAGCATGAGTTTTGCGGATTAGAGGGCTCTAGCTCACTGAGGGATGTATCAGACCCCTACAGTGAGGCCACTGTTTCTACACAGAGCAGTTCTTCTCTGCAACATGACAGTGGAGGCAGGTTCTTTTATTATAGATGTAGCTGCTTTATTAACTTAACCAGGGGTCTCCAAACTTTTCAAACATAGGGCCAGTTTACTGCCCTTAAGACTATAGGGGGGCTGGATTGTGGCCTGTGGGGATAGAAAATATCCCAGGCCCAGCGTCGGCGAGAATAAACTTTGCCTTCGTGTTTGTGGTCAGTAGGAGGGGTAGAGACCCATCATTGGTACCAGTGGAAGAAATAGTGCCCCATTGTTGGTGTCAGTGGGAGGACTAGTGCCCCATTCATGATATTAGTAGGAGGATTAGTGCCTTATCATTGGTGTCAGTGGCATGAATTATGCCACTGCTGTTGGTGTCAGTGGGAGGAATAGTGCCCCAAGGGCTGGCTAAAGGCTAGCAAAGGGCAGCAGTTTGTGGACCACTGAACTAAACAAATGACCAGGCTGGCTCTAATTCTTTTTTTAAAATTAGTTTTCTTATGTGCGTTTGCTTATGTGACCTTCAGGCCATTTTTCTTCTTCACATATGCTGTCATGAGACTCCTCCCATCAATGTATTAAAATGTGAAAATGCTATTTGGGCACTGACTTCTTGGATTTCTGTTAATTTAGCCTCATATTGCTTTAAAAACTTATATTTCAAAGTGCTGGTATACACTGCTAATTTTACTATCAACTTGACTTGCTTGTTCAGCTGTGTGTATCATTTTATTATTTTTAATGCGTGTGATCTGTTTAGCTTGTTTTACGTTCTGTAAGTGGCAGTTGGTATTCATAGAGACGTCATATACTTAAAGTGTAACTAAGAGCAACAATCTGGTAAGCTGCAATAAATTACATTTTTGTTTTGGAGAAATATTGCTTTTATAAATAATTACAAAAAAAAATCAGAAAACCAAGCTTTTTAAGCTTTCTTGGTAGAACATTAGACCAAAGTGAGCCCAGTGTATCGCCTGATGGCTTATACTCAATACTTAATTGGATATATCCAAGCCATGGATTTTAATATTCTATATTTTTCTTCGTGTAGATGTTAGATTCAGAATTGAATTTAGTTTATTGCACATTGGCCCCGCTGGGAGCATGGAGGGGAAGCAGGAGGCGTGATGATTGACATGCGTCCTCTGGGAGTGCTTTTGGACAATGTATTTTATTTAGTTGGAAAATCTCTGAGAATCAGGGAGCTTTCAGTGCAAGGCATGCAATGTTTAATACATCACTACTATGTGTACATTTTTTACATGTTCCATTAATGAGTTACTGTATGTCATTTAAGGGGGGTATTTATATGAAATAAAATTATATCGTAAAAAATGAAGGCAACCCTAACAAAGTGGGCAATTAGCTATTTTCCTGTAGCATAAAACATGAAACCCAATTTCTATGAATTGTGGGGGTTGAAGCCATTTTTTTTTAATATAAAGATTCTGATTCGGATTCTGATCTGGTTCTCCTATTTATTTACATTTATTTGGAGCTTCTTCACAAATACAGTGGTTTGAAAAAGTATTCATACTCCTTGAAATTTTCCACATTTTGTCATGTTACAACCAAAAACGTAAATGTATTTTATTGGGATTTTATGTGATAGACCAACACAAAGTGGTACATAATTGTGAATTGGAAGGAAAATGATAAATGGTTTACAAATATGTGAAAAGTGTGGTGTACATTTGTATTCAGCCCCCCTGAGTCAATACTTTGTAGAACCACCTTTCACTGCAATTACAGCTGCAAGTCTTTTTGGGGATGTCTCTACCAGCTTTGCACATCTAGAGAGTGAAACTTTCGCCCATTCTTCTTTGCTATTCAGACGTTGTCCATCTAATCTGACAGAGCTTGAGCTATTTTGCAATTTTCAAGTCTTGCCACAGATTATTAATTGGATTTAGGTCTGGGCTTTGACTGGGTCATTCTAACACATGAATATTCTTTAATCTAAACCATTCCATTGTAGCTCTGGCTGTATGTTTATGGTCGTTGTCCTCCTGGAAGGTGAACCTCCACCCCGGTCTCAAGTCTTGCAGACTCTAACAGGTTTTCTTCTAAGATTGCCCTGTATTTGGCTCCATCCATCTTCCCATCAACTCTGACCAGCTTCCCTGTCCTTGCTGAAGAAAAGCATCCACACAATATGATGTTGCCATCACCAGGTTTCAGGGTGGGGATGGCATGTTCAGTGTGATGTACAGTGTTAGTTTTCCGCCACACATAGCGCTATTAAAGCAACCTCTCTGATCCATCCATGTCTCAATGGTTTATTTTTCTGAGAAATTACTTTGAAAAATACCCCTCTAGCATTTCTGGCCATCATGAGTAAGGGCAGATGAGCATGTAGCATTCACTTCCTGGAATCCATCTGCCCTTTGCTCAGGCATGCAGACAGGAGGGTGTGCTTACCCAGGAAAACCCACTTTTGAAAGCTCTCTGGATGTATGACATCATTTGCCAAGGCCTGGAAACCAGGAAGTAACTGAATAAATGTAAAAAAAAAAAGTTTAAAACAAGTAAATATGATATACTTTCCTATAAATTTTACTAATGCTAGCAGCATATGGATTAAAAATGGTCAATGGTGATTGAGAGAATGAAATTCCACTCTAAAGAGAAAGTTAACTCTAGCTAAGAAAAAAAAAGCAATTCTATTCTAATCTACATTCTTAACTAAAAAATAAAGTCCCTTCTGCTGGTCTTAGCTTCTTCCCAAATCTCTAAATTCCATTTTTATTACTGCTGTGATTGAATGTCCAGTTAAAGGGAAGCTACGTTTGCTGTCTATGGTCTCAGTGTATGTTGGTGTGTAGCCTCCCTTTCTTGCTCACTCCAAAAAGAAGTGCGGGAGAAACTGGAGAGGTTTAGGAGGTCACCGAGGATCATACAAGGAGGCAGAAAAACACAGTAATTAACTATTTAATGAAAAATAGATTAAAAGGCCTTTAAGTAGTAGGTGTGTAAGGGTTATTTTTATAGAATAGGGATATAGTTTTAATATCACTTGAATTGTTTACATACCATATCATACAGCATGTGGGTGCACTTCCAGCTGCTGTGGTCCAATTCAGATGACAACGCACCGTGGTTCCCTTGTTACCACAATAAGAAGGTATGAATTGGCTCTAAGGGTTGAAGCATACTTTTGTGGCCTTTTGCATTTTAATCCCTTCCCGCCGCTGCATCATGCCCCATTAAGAGGTTCTTAATGCTGGGAAGTGAAGGCGGGCGTTCTGATCATGTGACCACTGTGATTGACAGTCACAGTGGTCATATGAATGATATTTGATTGCGAGTATGCACACAGAGCGTGCACTCAGCACAATTGTGCTTACACAGGGCCACATATAGGTGGCGTCTCTTTAACCACTTCCCGCCCGCCCTATAGCGGATTGACGTCCGGGAAGTGGTTCTGTTATCCTGACTGGATGTCATATGATGTCCAGCAGGATAACATGCCGCAGCGCGCCCCCGGGGGCGCGCATCACGGCGATTGGTGGAGCGGTGTGTCAGTCTGACACACCGCTACACTGATCTTGGTAAAGAGCCTCCGGCAGAGGCTCTTTACCACGTGATCAGCCGTGTCCAATCACGGCTGATCACGCTGTCAATAGGAAGAGCCGTTGATCGGCTCTTACTCGCGTCTGACAGACGCGAGTAGAGGAGAGACGATCGGCGGCTCTCCTGGCAGGGGGGGTCTGCGCTGATTGTTGTGCCACCTATCAGTGCCCGTCAGTGCCACCTCATCAGTGCCACCTCATTGGTGCCACCTCATCTGTGCCCATCAGTGCCGCCGTATCAGTGCCCATCAGTGCAGCCATATCAGTGCCCGTCATTGAAGAAGAAAACGTACTTATTTACAAAAAAGTTTTAACAGAAACAAAGAAAAACTTGTTTTTTTTCAAAATTTTCGGTCTTTTTTTATTTGTTGCGCAAAAAATAAAAACCACAGAGGTGATCAAATACCACCAAAAGAAAGCTCTATTTGTGGGAACAAAATGATAAAACATTTGTTTGGGTACAGTGTAGCATGACCGCGCAATCGTCATTCAAATTGCAACAGCGCTGAAAGCTGAAAATTGGTCTGGGCGGGAAGGTGTCTAAGTGCCTGGTATTGAAGTGGTTAAAGCCCACCCACCGAGAGGCTGCATAAATGCATACGGCCGGCTGGAAGTGGTTAAATGGCACCCCAATACAAAGAGGCAACGCAGCTCCGATGCACATGCCTTACAGCCCACCACGGTAATGCACTACATGTGCTGTGGTGCACTGCGTCAGAAAAATGATGCATGTCTATTTAATTGCGTGCATGCTTGTTAACTTATCAATTTTTTATTTCTTTTGTATTCAAATAGCAATTCACAACATTTAATGGACACATCATAGTCCCTAAAATACCATTAGCTTCTAGCTGGCATTACATGTAGGTTTTCTGATGTGTGTACAAAGGAATGCAGAAAAGGAGCCATTCCAGGCCAAGATAAAATGGTACTTCATCAGAAAAAAAATTATGGCTTATGATAAAAAAAAAGCTTTGATTGTTTATTAACTTCATGTGAAATGTGATTCCACTTAAAGGGTTATATTTGTAAATTTAGAATTTTGATGAGAAAATTATGACATAATAAACATGGTTAAAATAATTGTTATCCAACCCCTTAGACCAACATTCACAGTTTTCACCCAAACCTTAAAATCAACCCATAACACCTAATCCCTTACTGCAACATTTACTCTTTAACTTCATCCTCAAACTAAATTTCAGGCTTTAACTACTTGGGTCCCAGCCTCTGTTATAAATTGGCACTGCAATATCAGCCATTTGGGCAAATTACATAATTGTGTACAGGAATTTGCACTTAATCCCATTCTTTTTTTACTATTTATTCTCAATAATAACCAAATGAATAAAAATATATTTACCTGCATTTACTACCAAATTAAACCCTATCTGTCTCCAAAAGATATGTACAATTAGTTACAGTATTAGTAAAGAATATTTATTGATATGTAAAAGGAGCTATTAATGTATGTATTTTTGAAATTGGTATGGTGTATTATGTATATTTGTTTTTTAATACTTAATAATAATAAAAAGAAAATTGATAACAATTAGTTACAGTAGATGACAAAACATAAAATATATAATATGCAGAATTGAGAAAAATAAGCTTGAAGACTCAAGGGAATACCATTTTA
The DNA here is from genome assembly GCF_042186555.1 of Aquarana catesbeiana. Classification (NCBI taxonomy): domain Eukaryota; kingdom Metazoa; phylum Chordata; class Amphibia; order Anura; family Ranidae; genus Aquarana; species Aquarana catesbeiana. The sequence continues at coordinate 120,595,299 of NC_133324.1, read as the reverse complement.
ACTTAACCCTTAAACTTAAAGTTTCCCTGTTGCTAGGAAATCAAAATGCAACTAGCAATCCCTCTAAACCAACATATTGAAAACCTACCTTAGGAGTCCAATCTTTGCTGACATGGCCTGAAGTGGGACATGCTATCCGTTTAAACCCAGCAATTTTTCATATGAAAAGAGGTCAAGGCCTTTCTATCCTTGGTTACATGGTGTAATTGCAAGAGGCCTTCCGCCTTCCAGTGCTGAAAGTGTTTCTCATATAAGGCCAGTGGGAATTGAGAGATGGAAGTTATAGGCATAAAAGAAACCCTTTTCTGCCAATTATGTCAGATTCCCATTAAGTCCCTTAAGTGTTGTTACGCTAGTAGGTGCAATAGTGTGTGTGTGTGTGTGGGCAGGTTTCTATGTGACCTATTAATCCAAAACAGCACATTAAAGTTTTGATCTTCAAGAACTTCTCAACATCCAAACACTGTTTCTGGGGCAAGTGACAGTCTAATGTTTTGTTTAGTATTTCTAATATCCAGGAAGCTCATGGCTCCATTTGACTTTTTTCTAGTTAGTATTTGAAATTGAATTCTTTGTCTCTTATGGGACCCTGATAACGTTAGTAAAGTTTGAGTTCATGGAACTGAGGAAGCTCGAGAGTGTTATCAATAGTATTTGGTGCATAAACAAGATATTAGGTAACACGTTCATCCTACTAATTCTGATACAGCCAGACCCGGAGAATGCGGGGTTGTCCAATCAGCGCAAATCAGTCACTTTCCAAGAGTATAGGGTCTAAAAGTTATGTTTACAAAGATCAGAGTAGTGAGTTGTAAGATCAATATCTAGATACTTTTCTCTTTCAAAGTAAATGGCAGTTGCATCTGGAGATGAGAAGTCTTGGGATTGATTCACTAAGATTTTAAAACCAGCAAATTGCGGTAAATCAGTTGTGAAACTTCAGTTCACTAAGTGTTTAGTGTTAAATAACGAATGCGGTATTTCATTTTTTTTTACTCTGTAATTACCACATTTTCTCATGTGGTAATTTATCGCACGTGACGGTGGTTAAGGGTTGTTTAAGGTCATTTCCATAAGGTTGTGTCGGTGTTTAAAGGTTGAATTAGGCTCTCTGTGGGTTGCAATAGACCCCTCTTTCTGGGTCTTCTGTGGATTGAATTAGGCTCTCTGTGGCTGGAATTAGGCCCCTCTCTGAGGGTAGTATTGCACTCCTTTCTGTGGGTGGAATAGTACTCCTTCTTGTGGGTGAAATTGGGTCCCTTTTTGTGGGTGTTCTGTGGGTGGAATTGGGCCCCTTGCTGTGAGTAGTATTGTGCCCTATTTTGTGGGTAGATTTGTATCCAATTTTAGTGGTTCTGCTTGTGAAGAACATGTGTGCAGATCTCCTGGGTTGGTATAGTGCACCATTTCTGTGGGTGTTTCTTAAGGAGCAATAATAAATGCCCATTTTTGTGGTGGTGTTCTTAGTAGGAAGATGTGCCCACTTGTGTGTGGGGTGTGTTATAATGTCCAATTGTGTGGGTTTCCCGGAGAAGAATATTGCCCATTTTTGTGGGTGTCGAAGGGTAACAGAGCTCCCTTTTTTGAACGTGTTCGTGAATTGTTCCTTTCAAGGATCCTACACATAACCTATGTAAAAACCACTGTGTCCATTTTTGCTTTGGTTGTATTTTTCTTACATGTCATGCTGCAATTGTTAAAATGGCTGAAAACTATTAATAAAAAAAAAATGTAACCTTTTTATTGTTTTTGATTTTTAATTAAGTGTACTTTGCTATTTGTTTAAGCCCCCGTTCAAATTGGTACGATTTGACAGGTCAAATCGCATGTTAAGTCGGAGCCTAATGCCAGTAATAGGAGCGTCCCGACTTTGCGGCACCACATCGATTTCCAAAAGTAGTTCCTGCAGTACTTTTAGCAACTTCGGGGGCGATTTCAATAGACATCTGTGTATGAACCCGCACTAATGTCTTTCAAGTCGCCCCCTGAAGTCGGACTGAAATGCAGCTTTGAAATTGGGCAAGTTCAGATGAACCCATATGATTTCAAAGCCGTGTTCAGTGTGAACAAGGGCTAAATGTGTTGTGTTTAATTGTTGTTAAACCGCAGCCTAACATACAGCATCAGCTGCTCCTTGGTCAGCCGGAACTTCCGTAGAGCCTCACCCTCTGTGAAGTTGTCTAGCAGGGTCCTCTCCGCAAAATGTTGCGGATCCATCACCACAACCCTTCTTCCCTGATGCCTTCTGACCAAGTTAAATTGCAAAAGATTGCATGAATAAAAGCTTCAACAGGAAAAACTGCACTGGTTACCACCACCAAAAGGGTGGTGTTAAATACCGCACCTTTTTTTTAGTTCCTATTCCGTTTGGGAATTAACAGCATATCGCACAATTTTGTCCGACAGTTTTTTGTGTTTTCGTTATTTACCACAAAATCTTCATTTATTTTTTATGAATTGGACTTTATTTACTGAATGCGATAATTTATGCAAATGAGTGACATGATACCCTTATTGTATGCCGTAACATTTAGTGAATTGACCCCTTAGAGTCCTATGTTAAAGTGTCACTAAACCCACATCATAAAAAACTATTGATAAATGTTCTCTATTTCCATTTGATATTTCAGTTTTTCTTTTTTAATAAATCTGCAAAAATGTCAACAATTCTGTGTTTTTCTGTCAATATGGGGTGCTGTGTGTACATTAATGAGGAAAAAAATAACTTAAATGATTTTAGCAAATGGCTGCAATATAACAAAGAGTGAAAAATTTAAGGGGGTCTGAATACATTCCGTCCCCACTGTATATATTTCTTTTTAACTGTAGGCCATTTGGGTACCCTAAGAAGTCTGTCTAAATAACTCCTAGTTTGTTGCTAAGATGCAGAAAATGTTGGTTTTCACTCTTGCAATGCTGGGAGTGAGCATCCAACGGTTTCCACATCCTATCAACAAGTCAGGACGAGGGTTTTGCCAACCAGGAGTTTTTTTAGCCAGGCTTCTGAAATGACCCAAATGGCCTACAGGTAAAACAATAAAATGAATGGTTATTTTACAAAGCTGCACAATTTTTTAAAAATCTACAGGGGCCACTTGACTGCAAAAGCTGATTTCTGGAAAATGTAAACGTGGCCTTTAACTCTTATAATGGTTCTACATTTTTTACCTTAATGCTTTACCCAGCATTAAGGTAAAAAGCACCAAGCAGTTTTATCGCCCTCTCACCCCCCCTAAATATTTACCTGAGTCCTCACTCGATCCAGCACTGTGCCAGTCTGTGGCAACACTCTCCCCTTTCTGTTCTCATACAGGCTTGGCTTAGGCAGCTGGAGCCATTGGCGCCTGCTGATGTCATTTAAATTCTGTAAGTAGGGGCGGAGGTCAGGCTGTGCTGTGTGTCAATAGATGCACATAGCCCAGCTTGGGAGCAAGTCCGTACATGCACCACAACAGGAAGTGCCTTTTTATGGAAGTGCATCAAGAAGAGCAGGAGCCTAGAGCTCCAGTGGGGGACCCCAAAAGGGGGTTTATGGCCGATCTGTGTAATGTCATTGTACAGAGCAGGTAAGTATAACCTGTTTTTTTTTTGTTTTTTTTTTAAACTGAGACTTTACAACTGCTTTAAGCTATTAGATAGTAAAGGTGAGGCATTTTTTGGCTCAGTGCATATGGGCACCAACAGGTGCTGTGCTGTGCTCTGAGCATTTTACTGAAGCTATGGGCACCCAAAGATCATCATTGCTAAAAAGGATGAGGGAGCAGGTGTATGAAGTGCAATGGGCAGCAAGGAAATGAGTCAACTGGTGTCTCAGCCTGGTAAATTCTTCCACAGCCTTCCATGCCCCAATGTAGCCAATGAGTAGATTGTCATTGCCCTGTTGCCAACCCCCATTAAAAACATTCGATACTCTATCAATATGGTTTAAATGTATAGGCTATTACCATAAAAAAAACTATAGGACTGAGCCATTAAAACTGAAAAGAAGAAAAAAAGCACACAATTTCAGTTCTGTCCCACAGTGACCAGTTGATTTTTTGTTTAATGTTTCCCCAATATTGATTGGTTTCTGTCAGCTGTTCGTTACAACGCCAGTCTCTGTGTATTTTCAATTCTATATTTTATTGTAATGTTAAAGCGGTAGTAAACTCCCATGTTTATCTTGTACCTACAGGTAAGCTATAATAAGCCCCTGTGCATAGTGCAGCACAACTAGCAACAAATTTTACAAGTGAATGTGTTTAAATGTAAGAAAAAATTTAGCAATCTAACAATCAATCTTCAAGAGCAAAATATGTTACAAACCCAAAAAATAATAAACAGTGAAATTCATTTAAAAATAAAGAAATATAATGAAGTGATAGCTCAACAGTTCATCGTGCTAATAATCAAAACAGCATACTAAGATCTTCCACCTCCATGTAGAGTAATGAATTAATAAACACGGAAGAAGTCCAAACCTAGGACGGCACGCTTCTGGGATTAGGAGCCATACCCTAAGCCATCATCCCGCGGTCACTGCCATCCAGGCTGAAGCACATAGGGATTATGCTACATGTTTTATACGCCAGTCAAGTGCCTTGTATGGGAGTGTGCTACCTACATGTTTATTGTGATATTAAACTCTGACAGAGAGCACTAAGATTTCCTTTGTATTTTTTTTATATATCGCTGAATGAGAATATGCAGCACTGAAGGGAGTTGTTGGAAATGAGGAATGGAGCGGAAGCATTCATCTGAGTTCACCCCTATTAGAGGACTACTTAGACCCGCTGGTGAAACAGGGGTCTAAGTATAAGGTGAGTGGCCATCCAATCACTGGTGAAGGATTTTTCATGAGCACTGCTTCATTAATCTACACAGAGGTGGAAGATCTTTGCATCCTGTTTTGATTATTAGCACAATGAACTATCACTTAACTATAACTATGAGCTATCACTTAATTATCTTTCTATTCCACTGTTTATTATTTTTTGGTTTATAACATATTTTGCTCTTGAAGATTGATTGTTGGTTTCCTACATTTATTCTTACATTTAGTGCCGGTTCACACAGGGGCAACCTGTCAGGCGACTTGTCAGCCTGACAAGTCGCGCTCCATTCAGTACAATGAAACCGTTCTAATAGGAGCAAATCAAGACGCTCCGACTTAGAAAAAGGTCCCTGTACTACTTGGGGGCGACTTCGGAGAGGCTTGCATTGACTTCTATACAGAAGTCGTTTTGCAAGCCGCGCTGAAGTTGCTCTGTTTGTGGCGGCCTCAGAATCGGACGGGAGTCGGGCGACTTTGAAGCCATCTCTGTGTGAACCGGCATTTATACTCATTCACTTGTAGCACTTGTTAATTTGTTGCTAGTTGTACTGCACTATGCACAGGGGCTTATTCAGATTGAAGTGAGTGAGAACACTTTTGAGTGTTAAGAAGCAACTATATTTATTTATATTCACGTGATGTTAGTATATGAATAATTTTTTGATTGTTTTATTTATTTGTACTGATTAAGATAGAAGTTGTATAAGCCTATAATAAGGCTTACCTGTAGGAAGGAAGACTGGGTAAAGGATTCCCTGCCAGTGGTCACAATGTGGCGCTGGAGGAATCCGTTTTTTTTAGGTAAGTTTGTCATAATATGATGGTATGCGGTGCGAACCAGCACACTCTGACATGAGCCTGTGGGGGGGGGGTGCATTTATTTTTTTTATTTCTTGGTTTAATGCAGTTTACTACCGCTTTAGGTTTAATCAAGTTTTATTAGAAGAATCCATACAATATATGCCTACAAAACAGAGATAAATCTTACTTGGACAAATATGCTCAACTGTTGACAGCTCTGAGTTAGGACAAAGTCAGTACGATTCAAAACGAAAGATAGTGTTACACATCATTAGCAAAGCATATATATATATATATATATATATACACACACACACACCCTGTTCCAAATTAAAATTATTATGCCAGTGATATTTTTCTCATTTACCTAAATAATTGATGTAAACAGTCAGCATAATTCTCATGTTATCAACTATTAAGAGTGCAATTCAAATTTTATTGAACAAACCTCCTAATAAAAACAGGTTTTTTTTTTTGTTTTTTTTTCAAAATAAAAAACTTACAATGCACTGTTCCAAATGATTATGCACAGTAAGTTTAAAAACAGTTTATAGGTTGTAAAGAACTGAAAATTGTCATTTGTTGTGTTTGCAGCATATTTACTGAAATCAAAAGCTATTTCAATCAAACTTTGAACAACATTTTAACTTTTTGAACATTTTAACAGGTCGCGTTACATTTTAACATAGGACCCCCTTATTTGATAGCAGCTTCACAAATCTTGCATCCATTGAAGTTTTTGGTCAGTTTCTGCTTGAATTTGTTTGCAAGATGTCAGAGTAGCCTCCCAGAGCTGATGTTTGGATGTAAACTGCCTCCCACCCTCATAGATCTTTTGCTTGAGGATGCTCCAAAGGTTCTCAATAGAATTGAGGTCAGGGGAGGATGGAGGCCACACCATGACTTTCTCTCCTTTTATCCCCATAACAGCCATTGATGCAGAGGTATTCTTTGCAACATGAGATGGTGCATTGTCATGCATGAAGATGATTTTGTTACGGAAAGCATAGTTCTTCCTTCTGTACCAGGGAAGGAAATGCTCAGTTAGGAACTCCACATACTTTGCAGAGGTCATCTTTACACCTTCTGGGACCTTAAAGGGGCCGACCAGCTCTCTTCCCATGATTCCGGCCCAAAACATGACTCCACCACCGCCTTGCTGATGTCACAGCCTTGTTGGAACGGGGTGGCTGTCCACCAACCATCCACTACTCCATCCACCTGGACCATCCAGGGTTGTACAGCACTCATCAGTGAACAGGACTGTTTGAAAATTAGTCTTCATGTATTTTTCTGACCAATGCAGCCATTTCTGCTTGTGAGCATTGGTTAGTGGTGGCTGAATGGAAGGTTTATGCACAGTTGCAAGACTCTGGAGGACTCTACACCTTGATGTCCGTGGGACTCCAGAGGCACCAGCAGCTTCAAATATCTGTTTGCTGCTATGTAATGGTGTTTTAGCAGCTGCTCTCTTGATCCGATGCATGGATCTGGCAGAAATCTTACTCAATGTGCCTTTATCTGCACGAAACCCGTCTGTGCTCTGAATCGGCCACAAATCTCTTAATAGTGCGATGATCACTCTTAAGTTTTCGTGAAATATCTAATGCTTTTATACCTCGTCTAAGGCATTGAACTATTTCACTCTTTTTGGCAGCAGAAAGATCCTTTTTCTTCCCCATATTGCTTGAAAATGGTGCTTTGCTTAATAATGTGGAACGCCCTCCTTTAGTAGTTTTTCCTTTAATTGGGCTCACCTGGCAATCTAATTATCACAGGTGTCCGAGATTGTTTTCAGTGATCAAAAGAACCCTGAGACACAATGCCATCCATGAGTTAAACTGCAAAAACAAAATATTTATTCTTTATGACACTGAAATAGAATTTGCATAATAATTTGGAACAGGGTGTATATAATATGGTACATTATCAAAACCTTTTAGGTGGTTCATAGCAAATGAACAATAACAGATACTCTGTCAGCTGAAGAAAGGGTATTTGAAAAATAAGGGACCCACCAAAATAACGTAAGATATGGTCTAAAAGGTAATACGTAACATGGTCATTCCTTTAGCAAGAACATAAGGAGAAAATTAGGAAAGGGCAAATAAGAGAAAAAGTAGAAGGGGAAGCAGAAGGTTTAGTACTGCTTTAAGTCCCTGGAGCAGACATTTCGGCACAGTGGCATAGCAGCACATTATGACATGAGCCTTCAGGGGGACCAGTTTGTTGTGTTTTTTTTTTTTTAATGCAGTTTACTACCGCTTTAAGTCCCTGGAGTAGATATTTCTGCACAGTGACTCATCACATGAATGCATACACCAATCCGAGTGGATATAAACTTGCAACTAGCAATTTCAAACTGGGTATCAATGAAAAAAAAAAAGATCGCTGGGGTAGCACTGAGCTTGGAAGACCGCAGAGAAAAGTTTTCAGGATGAGGTTAGTGTGCAGCTTCAGCAATAGATAATAAGAGTCTAGCAGAAGACTGTGAAAGTGAGTACATAACCCAAGTTGGCCACCCCGGTATTGCAGTAGATTGCATGCTTCCCTGCAAACCTACCATGTATTAAAAACTAAAGTATAAAAAGAGAAAAGGGGCCTAAAGTCCTACATCAATACACTGCAGCTAGCTACAGTGTATTGATGCAAAACCTACCATGTGCTCTGCAGTGCAGCCAAACCTGGTGGCCTCAGGAAGCTTTATGTATTTTCGGCACAGCTCTGTGCTGAATCACAAGCTTCTCTCCACCCTACAGCTCTAGAAGAGACTCCTGCCTGCAATTAGGGCTCCACTGCAGTGCCGCAGGCTTGGGCTTACACAGAACTGCATCGGCAGCATATACAACGAGATCCTCCATGAGACAGAGAGTTGCTCTGTTGCACACTTCTGCTTGTCCCCGGTACAAAGGCAAAGCCTGGCTTCCTCCAGCCAGCTCTGTATTAATAGGGAAGGTGGAGCCTGGTGTGCATCACTTTGCTGGGATGCTCATGCAGCCAGTGTTGGCCGGAAGGACCCCTGGATCTCCACCCCAACTTCAGGAGCTGGTAGGAGTGCAAGACCAGGCACTCCTGCTGAGCTGCACCCCAATCTACTCCAATAGCTAATGTCTAGCTGTCAGAGGAGACAGGAATCTGGGCCCAGTAGTTGGCAGTAGCCTGTTTCCGCTGTTTTATAAGTCATAAAAGACTCAAGGGGCCTGAGAATTATAAAATAAAATCCAGTTTGCTGTCTTTCTTTTACAATTAGAACAGTAATATTTGCAGTGGAAAGTATCCCACTCGTGAAAAGAAACCTGCTTGTGGTTTTGTCAGTGTCTCTCTATTGCTTCTTTGTCCCACAGTGTAAAACTCCATTTTCTGAATCTTCTTTTTTTTTATTTTATATGTAACATCAGTTCATTCTGAAAATACCAACCTGGGTAGACCCTTAACCCCTCCGCCAACCTCTTACCATGCATGCAATATAACTGTTTCATCTTCAGTGATTTGCCACTGCTGTCACACTTCAGCATTTCACTCCCTATTTGCTTTGAATTGTCAGCTGTTGTATAGGGGATGATGGTAAGTTCTTATAGAGAAGGAATGCATTTATTGTATACTTGGTTTAATTAAACCCGTACTGAGAGGAATTTAGAGGGTGCCATTTCTGAAATGCCAGCGCAGGAAAACAAGGATGGAGCTGCTCAGCTTTCAATAGTCCAGAGTACATTTATTAATATCCTCCCATATTGGAAAAGTCCATCTGCTCCTTTTACGCGTTTCACTTCATTGGGTACTTGGTTTCTTCTCCAATCCTCTTTGAAACCTCTTCTATTCCTATATATTGTGATCAGGAACGTCTCACGTCCCCTCCTTTTTACTCTTGAATATGCACTAGACACTTTTATAAACATTTGCTGCTACAAAGACTTTTGGAAACATATAGTATATGTACAGTTACGTAGTTCCCAGATGTGTATTCCTCACTGTGTTTTTATTCTTTGTACATCTAGTTATAATTATGTTAAATTTGTATGTAGCACCGTGGCCCTTTGAGATACGATATTTCTTTCTACTGTATGTTCTTCCGTGTAGTGGAATGACAATAAAGCTTGACTTGACTTGACTATGGCCAAAGCTTTTTTAGCCCTACTTCTCCTATGCAGAACAAACTTCACTCCTGTGACCAATTTTCATTCGACAGCAGGATAAAGTCTGCTGTCTGCTGACATCACTCAGCCAGTCCAGGCGCTGGATCGATCCCGACTTTACAGGCTGGATCCACCCAGAAGCCTGGACCAGCAGCTGGCTCAACCTCCCTGCAGAGCAGAGAGCTGGTGACTTGACAGTCACTGCTTTTGACTCAGAGCGGAGCAGGGAACTGAGCGATCAGCAGTGTTTGAGTGCTTAGTTGTGGGGGACAGATGCAACATCAAATCAATGCTGCATCCATCTAGGTGACTATGGATGTGTTTTTTGTTTTTTGTTTTTTTTTTGTTTTTAAGAAACCCAAACTTCTTTTTTGACTCAGAGCTCCTGATTGGCATACTTGTTCCTGGTTAGGGCTTCACAAAGTAGAGAAGCCATTGGATTAACATGACCATCAGAAAATTAGTATTTTCAAAAAGGGAAGTCATTGGCAGCCTCCATATTTTGGCATTACAGGGTTGCTTCAATAAATAATTTAGCAATTATTTCATCGATTATATTTGACAGAATTATTATTTTTTCATTTGCTTGGAGTTCATCTTGATTATATTACAATATTTTATTGTCAAAACAGATTTTAATCAGATTTCACATATATTAGGAAATCAAGTTTGTTTGCATCTCCTTTGCCTTGGACAATCTCATCCTTCCGAGCCAGCGAATGGTTAATGATTACGTGTTATGAGGTGAACCGCTTTTAATGTGCATTGCAGGTTTTTTTTTTTTTTTTCCCTGTGTGTTGTCAGTCTTTAGAGGAGACTTCATTTGACAGAGCCGAGGAAAGGAAAAGCCTGGCAGAGAGACGGAGAGCCACTTAATATGCACTGCTCCGATCCTCATTTGCAATTCTGTTAGATTGCATTTTGCTTTGCAGAAATCAGTGCTGCATTCATTCTGTTAACCTGAATATAGCAGCTGACATCTTTTTTTTTTATTACAGCTAGAGGTGGAAGGACCCAAACTTGCAGAATCCCTTCTCCCCCCCCCTCCACCCCCCCTTCGGAGAGTGTTAGTCCATTCCTTTATAGTGGCTCATTTTGGCTCTCTGTCAGCGCCAGGATGCTGCCATTGGATGTGTGTCATACTCTCAGTAGATTGTGATAGAATAGAACAGTCATGAAAGCCCAGCGGGAAAGGCTGCGAATTCCAGGCTTGACCTTGGAGTAAGTATTGTCTCTCTCTTAAATATTTTGATGCATTCTGCATGTCATTAGCTTTTGTACGACCAATAGCCGTGTAGCCTGTGTTGATAATGACAGCTCAGGAGACCTGCATGCCTTTTACGTCTGCTGCAGTGGTCTTTCCCATGCAGAGGGTGCTGAAGCCCATTCACAGGGATTCGTTTCTGTGCAAGGGGTCTGCCTGCTGTTAGAATAGGGGGGTCTCAGCGTCTTGGCTATTTAATTGCAGATGAAAAGGTGATTGTAGGCCGTGATGTGTTGTGTATATTCCACTCTCCACCTTCTCCACCCCCTCCCCCTTCAGTGTTTGTCCCAGCACTGCCTTTCAGATAAGGCCTGTGTGTGTCTCCGGAATAATGAGCAGCCACCACCATACGTTAAAGCATCACTGAACGACTCTTCATGAAAATGTATTGGTCGTAATCAATTTTTAATGTGCCAGCGTGAGCAATGATGGGCATTTTTAGGGGATATGCATTAATATATCGTTTGTTTACAAATCCACAGTGTGCGTGTAACATTGCGTGTCCTTGTTTGTCGTAGTGATGTGTATATGTATCTTTGTCTATGCTTATGTCTTGTTTTTCTGTACCCGTCAGATAGCTCTGTGCATAATATTTCATTTGTCTAAATGTGTTCATATGTAATCATTCCTGTCTGCTGTATCGGGAACAATTTGTTCTAGTCCTTGTCTGCAGATGATCATGAAGCTGTTGTACCTTTTGTGTTTTTAAGGCAGTAAACGCACATATGAACATTTACAGTAGAATCATATTTCCTGATGTAATACATTGCAAAAATAGTTTTAGAAAGTAAATATACTGTAGGATTGTCACCTATTTAACATAAATGTCTCTCCAGGGTTAATAATGTAACTGTACTGTATGGTTCTCGTTTTACTTTTTGTTTTGTCCAACTAATCTCCCCACCCTGATCATATCTGGAAGCGTGATTAATCCAATCTAACTTTCCTTTGGTGGTGGTACCCTTTTTGCAAGCAGTCTTGTACACAAATTTGATGTCATAGAAGTTCAACAATTTTTGTGAATTGCTGACTCTCTCAAACTTTTTCTTTTAGTTGTAGCCAAGTCGTCATTTACATGATTGGTGTCCTGGTAACCGCTAGAACTTTTAGGCCATGCCTTAAGGTGGAAGTAAACTTCTATCTCCTATAATAAGGCATACCTATAGATAGTGTAAATATCTCCTAAATGCACCAATTAGGAAATTTTTACTGTACATGCAGCCAATGACAACATTGGCGCATGCGCTCTGAAGGAATGCGCGGGAGTGACATCATGGAGGCTCTGGCCAGTCATACGGCTGGAGTCTGTTGATCTAGGGGTCGACCGATATTGTTTTTTGAGAGCTGATGCCAATTTTTTGCCCGCCTTTCAGGCCGATATCAGGTGCCAATATTCTGTACATCATTGTCACCTGCCACCCAGGTGCAGCGTCACTTGCCACTGTCACCTGCCACCCAGATGCAGCGTGTCACCTGCCACCCAGATGCAGCGTGTCACTTGCCACTGTCACCTGCCACCCAGATGCAGCGTGTCACCTGCCACCCAGATGCAGCGTGTCACCTGCCACCCAGATGCAGCGTGTCACCTGCCACCCAGATGCAGCATGTCACCTGCCACCCAGATGCAGCATGTCACCTGCCACCCAGATGCAGCGTGTCACCTGCCACCCAGATGCAGCGTGTCACCTGCCACTGTCACCTGCCACCCAGGTGCAGCGTGTCACCTGCCACCCAGGTGCAGCGTGTCACCTGCCACCCAGGTGCAGCGTGTCACCTGCCACCCAGGTGCAGCGTGTCACCTGCCACCCAGATGCAGCGTGTCACCTGCCACCCAGATGCAGCCTGTCACCCAGATGCAACATATCACTTGCCACTGTGACTTACCACCCAGATGCAGCCTGTCCCTGCCTCCCAGATGCAGCATATCACTTGCCACTGTGACCTGCCACCCAGATGCAGCATGTCACTTGCCATATATTATGTTCTTTTAACGTGCGTTGTGATAAATAAATATTTTTTTTATAAATTGTTTGCCCATTGCTGCACTTCTTAGACGACTCTTCCCTGTCTTTCTATACTCAGATCACACAGGAGTGTTTGGAAAATCCGTATACGATTTGGACAGGAATTGCACCACATCCCTGTTCAAATCTCATGCGATGATTTGCAGTGCAATTTGGGCCCATTCGTTTTGTATGGGCTCAAATCGCACAACAAAGTTATCGGTTTTGGGTATTGGGATCATTTGCACGAATATGAGTACTCGTGCAAAGACTCGGTATTGGTGCATTCCTAGTTGGAATTGGAAAGGACTAACCTATCTTCCTGTCTGACAATACAGCTCCAGTGGGGGCCAAAATGTGCTCCTGTTGGAGAGATTTTGCTTACCTGTCTTGTTGACCCCTCCCCCCAAATGCATACACAAAAAGGGGTTTTAACTCCCACGCGCACTGTTCAAAACTAAAAAAAAGTTTTGGATGGAGTTTTTTGTTTTTGTTTTTTAGGGCTGGTCACACCACAATTTCTTCGTTCCAGATGCGTTTCTGCATGCGCCTTTTTTCATGCATCTTTGATGCATTGCAGTGTCCCCCCCCCCCTTTTTTTTTCTTCATCTCAATTAAGGACAGTTAAAGACGAGCATTTTTTCGATGCAATTTGCTGCGTTCCATGCAGAAAAAAAATGCAACATGTTCTACTTTTGTTGACTGCACTGGTGCAAACTAGGGCCATTGGAATCCATGTTAAACACTGTCCACGCGGTTTAGATGCAGAATAAAAATGCACTGGACTGCTTCTTGTGTGACCCAGCATTGAAGTTTTTATAGAAAACATATATAATATAATTTAGTTGTCATAGGGCAAATTTATTTTGCTATACCTGTTGATAAATGGGGATTCCCAAAGTTTATGAAATGATTGTGTTATATTTCTCAGTGTTTCATCATTTATAGTTATACTTATGGGGGGACCAATTATATCTTTGTGAGGATGTCTGTAAAGGAAATTTGTCAATGTTGTTGTCATCTCATGTGATCTAATCCCATCCATTTCTTTGTTTTTGTCAAGTTATAAGCATATAATTTCATCTTCATCTTTTATCTTTTTCAATCTTTTATCCACTTTTATCCTTTTTCTATCTGAGCAGCAGGTTGCACCAGACAGAACCCTCTGAGTTTTTTCATCTTAATCTTTTTGACACAAAGTTTTGGTAGAACCTTTTTTCCAGTTATGAAATTAGCCCAACAATAGGCACAATTACTAGGCTAGCCTTAGGCCCCTTTCACACGGGCGGACCATTCGGGTCCGCCTGTCAGTTTCTCAGGCTGGGACCACCATTACCCTCACAATCAGACCATCCATTGCCCTTTATGGAACGGCGGGTTTCAGTGGACATGTGTCCATTCACATCCACCAACAGCTGATCCTATCCGCTAAAAACAGGCAAATGGGGACCGGTTGGCCGTCCGTTTACGTTCAACTGCTCCTAAAGGACAGCAGGTTGTGTTGTTTCTTATGCAGAGTGGACACAGAAAAGCTATTCACCTGCTCAGCCGGGATCAGCGGAGTCTGCCCCATGTGAAAGGGGCCTTAAAAAAGCAAAAATCTCCACTTCTGTTTAGCTATATTCCCAGCTTATTTTTTCAAATGAACTCTACTGTTAGATTGCAGTAATTTGTGATGATCCCCTTGCCTTATCTGATACAGTGCGGAAAATAATTATTTTATCCCCTGCAGATTTTGTTAGTTTGCCCACTTGCAGAGAAATGAAGGGTCTATCATTTTTATCATAGGTGTATTTTACATCTTAGAGACAGAATATCAACCACAAATCCAGAAAAAACACATAAAACAAATGCTATAAACTAAGTTGCAGTTCAGTGAGTAAAATAAGTATTTGATCTCCAAAAGCAAAACATGACTCGGCGTGACAACGACCCAAAACATACCGCCAGGGAATGGCTTAAGGAGCACATTAAGGTCATGGAGTGGCCTAGCCAGTCTCCAGACCATAATCCTATATAAAATTTATGGAGGGAGCTGAAACTTCGATTTGCCAGACGACAGCCAAGAAACCTTAAGGATTTAGAGAAGATCTGTAAAAAAAGAGTGGACCAAAATCCCTCCTGAGATGTGTGTAAACCTGGTCACCAGCTACAAGAAATGTCTTACCTCTGTGCTTGCCAACAAGGGTTTCTCCACTAAGTACAAAGTCATGTTTTGCTTGGGGATCAAATATTTATTTTACTCACTGAACTGCAACTCAATTTTTAATATTTGTATTAAGTGTTTTGTTTTGTTTTTTGGTTGATATTCTGTCTTTATCATTTAAAATACACCTATGATTAAAATTATAGACCCTTCATTTCTTTGTAAGAGGGCAAATCTACAAAATCTGCAGGGGATCAAATAGTTCTTTTCCCCACTGTATGGTATGTCAAGGGCCAAACTGATTCTGCCTTGCTATAACTGTTTAAAGAGAACCTGTCAGTATGGAAATATGGGGGATGCCATTGCTGACTTGGCTTTGCAGGGGCAAGCATTGGAGCCATCAGCCTTGTTCTTCCTTCACATACAACTGACCTAAAGCAAGCATACAACTAATGAAGTGTCAAGATAAGTACCGTAATATGAACATACTTGTTCTAGGTCAGTAACTCATCAAGCTTTCAAGGAAGAAGGACAAAGATGAGAAGTTCCAAGTTTTCCAACATGACATGTCCTGTTGAAGCATAATATAAAGTCCCAGAATGCATTGCTTTGGTAACTGTGTACCAACACTATTATTATTATTATTATACAGGATTTATATAGCACCAACAGTTTACGCAGCGCTTTACAACATTAGGGAGGACAGTACAAGTACAATATAATTCAATACAGGAGGAATCAGAGGGCCCTGCTCATTAGAGCTTACAATCTAGGAGGGAGGGTCAAGTTATACAAAAGGGTAATAGCTGTGGGGGATGAGCTAATGGAGAAAATAGTGCAGTTGTTAGATGGAGGCAGGATAGGCTTCTCTGAAGAGGAAAGTTTTCAGGGATCGCCTAAAAGTGGATAAATTTGGAGACAGTCTGACAGATTGGGGTAGGGAATTCCAGAGGATGGGCGAGGCTCGGGAGAAGTCCTGGAGGCGGATATGGGAGGAGGTGATGAGGGAGCTAGAGAGCAGGAGGTCTTGGGAGGAACGGAGAGGGCGATTAGGTTGGTATTTTGAGACTAGGTTAGTGATGTAGCTGGGGGCAGAGTTGTGAATGGCTTTGTAACTTATTGTTAGTATTTTGAATTTAATTTGTTGGGCGAGTGGTAGCCAATGGAGGGATTGGCAGAGAGGGGTAGCAGACACTGAGCGGTTTGTAAGATGGATGAGTCTGGCAGCAGCATTCATGATGGACTGAAGGGGGCAAAAGGCAAGCCATCCTTTGCTCTGCAAAAAAGGGCAAAGGGGCGACCGTCGTAGTTTGCAGATCACACTGGGGAAAAAAAGTCACAGAAAATGTTATTTTTACAGGCAAAAGTGGACAAGTAGGGAATTGAATCAGATGTCTTAAAAATAAAGAGATAAAAATAAAGATACACATCTTACTGGTGACAATGTAGAATACTTACAATATGCTGCAATAACACTTTTTCTGTTGTGTCAAAAGACCTGTTGAGCCTCTGGGTTGCCACTATGGTGGCACAAAAGTGCATGTTACTTTAATGCCCCGTACACACGATTGGAAATTCCCCCAGCAAAAGTCAGATGTGAGCTTTTGGTTGGAAATTCCGACCGTGTGTATGCTCCATCGGACTTTTGCTGGCGGAATTCCCACCAGCAAAACATTGAGAGCAGGGTCTCTATTTTTCGGTTAGAAAAAGTTCCGATCGGAAATTACGATCATCTGTACAAATTCCGATGCGCAAAATTCCTATGCATGCTCAGAAACAATTCAACCCATGCTCTGAAGCATTGAACTTCATTTTCTCGGCTCGTTGTAGTGTTGTACGTCACCGCGTTCTTGGCGGTCGAAAGTTCAACTTTTGCGTGACCGTGTGTATGCAAGCCAAGCTTGAGCGGAATTCCGTTGGAAAAACCATCCAAGTTTTTTCCGACGGAAAATCCGCTCGTGTGTACGGGGCATAACAGTATGGCACTGATGTAACTATGATGGCACTTTGTAACTACCAAAGCTTCACATCTGTTTGTTTTCTCATCCATATACTTGTTGCTAAGACTTTGTGACCATTGCTCTGTCTTGTTTTATCTCATGTTTCCTGGAAGGACGGTTTGCTTCTGGAGACCTACTTAAATCTTTAGGGCAAAACTTTGCTCCTTGGTATCATTAAACTTGTCACTGGTACACTTGGCAATATTGTAAGTGTGCAGGCTTTTGGCTTTTTGTTAAAGTTAGAAATCCAATATTGTGTCTCGAAAAAAATACAAATAAAGGTTCTTACTTAAAGTAGCTAAAGAACTAAAGTCATTCTCCAGGAGCAATTTCCGATAATGCACAGCATACTTGCAAAATGTCCTAGTTTGACTGTCTACAACTATGCAAGGCCCATGGCCCCCTCTTCATTCCATCACAGCTGCTATCTTCTTGGCCTAGCTCAGAAGCCATTCAACATCAAGTTTAGCTCAGTTTTTACCCATAAGAGTTATAAGATAAAAATTTTTTCCTCATGCCATTGAGTAATTATCCCTTCTTATAATTTATGCTGTGTAGGTGTCCTAGGTATATTCTGAGCCCAGTTTAAAATTAATCCAAAAACACAAGATAATGTAGTAACTACAATTTCATTTTAGTCAATGTTTAAAAAATGTTAGACCATATAATTGTATGTTTAAAAATTAGGATTTTCTTTGCCTGTTCTGTTGGTTGATTAAGAGGATTGTCTAGTCCTGTTGGTTGATTAAGAGGATTGTCCAGTCCTATGTTCAGATAAGTTGTTGGCTCCAAAACAAGTATCTTTCTGATGAAGTAGCTGTCCCCCAGGAGCTTCCATCCTTCACATGTCTACATCATATCTGTAATGGCACCGAACTGTGTTTACATGAGTTGTGTCCTGGTTCTTGCTGTATGTGTGTCAGCATGTTCCATGGTTATTGTCCCCTACTGTTAGGGATGGAGTGCCCACTATGTGAAAGGTATGTTTCCTTCTCTATTGAGACTAGAGAATACTACTATTAAAGGTCAATTTAGAAGTTATTTATTGATAATTTATGAAACCTGAGCTCTTTACTAGGATCTGTGCAGCATGCTTGTATTATATTCACTTCATTTGCTTCTGATTGCTTTGCTCACTGCTAGTGACATTTTAACTTTGCAGTCTCACCCCTCGGAGCTTGAGTCCAACCCCAACAAGCCCCTGCAGTCCTTGTAGCCCATTGTATGCTTTCCATTTCTGGAGGTAAGGAAAACTTCACTTTTGCTTCACTCTGCCTTTCATAGAAATGTTTTTATTAGGTTGTAATTTGTTGGGTTGTAACAAATTAAAGCCTAGCTCCAACCTTCTGACATATTTTAGACAAAATGGGGTCGATTTACTAAAACTGGAGGGTGCAAAATCAGGTGCAGCACCGCATAGCATGCAATCGGCTGCCAGGGTTTTTTTTTTTTTGTCAAAGCTTAATTGAACAAGCTGACGTTAGAAGCTGATTGGCTACCATGCAGAGCTGCACCAGATTTTGCACTCTCCAGTTTTAGTAAATCAACCCCAATGCCTATCCTAAGATATTATACCAGTATCTTGAAACTCTAGAGAAGTGTGCATGCCGTATGTATGTTTTTTTTCATGGGTGATGCCACTTTTCCTGTGGGCACAGCTGATGCTTCCAGAGCCCATGCGAGCATAAAAACAATATAGATGATAAATGTAGACAAATTTAAGAAATTCACTGCCTTCAAATGGAATATGTCAGACAAGGGTGTCAGGCTTGGTGGAGTATGAAGAAGTTCTATTCAGTGCAGTGTATAGGTATAAGGCCCCTTTCACACTGGGGTGGTTTGCAGGCGTTATTGAGCTAAAAATACCGCCTGCAAACCGCCCCTAAACAGCCTCCGCTGTTTGTTCAGTGTGAAAGCCCGAGGGCTTTCACACTGAAGCGGTGCGCTGGCAGGACGGTAAAAAAAGTCCTGCGAGCCGCATCTTTGGAGCGGTGAAGGAGCGGTGTGTTCACCGCTCCTAAACCGCTCCTGCCCATTGAAGTCAATGGGACAGCGCGGCTATACCGCGGCTATAGCCGCGCTGTACGAGCGGTTTTAACCCTTTTTCGGCCGCCAGCGGGGGTTAAAACCGCACCGCTAGTGGCCGAATACAGCCGCAAAAACGACGGTAAAACAGCGCTAAAAATAGCGCTGTTTTACCGCTGACGCCCCCACCGCCCCAGTGTGAAAGGGGCCTAATACTTTTTGATGTGAAGAGTTCTTGGACCATCAGTCAAATAGGTTTTTTTTTTCTGGTGCCCAAAGCTCTGTATAATTTGTATAATTCCTTAGCATGGTGTTTTAGAAACCACTTTTATTTTCTTAAAATGCTTACGTTCTTAAAGTGCACCCGTGCCTAGACTGTATACTGTACATTAAGTTATTTATATATACTTAAGCAGTAAAAAAAAAAACTTTAAATGAAACCTTCACAGACTTCCCTAGCTAGTTGTATTATAAAGGTATTCATTCTCTAAGTTACTCAAAGCACAAAGTAATGTTTCAGTTTCTTACAGCTTAGGCTCTATTCACATCTACTCGTTGCTATTTTACAGGCGGTTTGGGTGTTTTTGCAGCATTTTTGTACAGGCGTTTTGAAGTTAAAAAGGTCACCAATGTAAAAGCAGTAAAACGCCTGTAATCTGACAAAATAAGAAGCTCATGTACTTTTATTGAGCGAAGGGCGTTTTGCTTTAGGCGACACAATGGTCAGATATGAGCAGGGGCCATTGAAATGAATGGGATTTGTCTTGTTGGGCGTTTTTAGAGCTAAAGCTGAAAAATGCCCAAAGACGTTTAGATGTGAACGGAGCCTTAGCCTCGTACACACGGTACAAAAATCAGAAGGGAAAAGTCTTAAGACGAGTTGTTTGCGGATTTTCGGATCGTTCGTACCGTGCTTTCGACAGCCGATTTGACTTTTTCATCAGACAATAGCTTGATGTGCAGGCTATAAAATTTTTGTCGGATGTGAACTCAACATTTGATTTTCAGATGGTCAGTACAGA
The DNA here is from genome assembly GCF_042186555.1 of Aquarana catesbeiana. NCBI lineage: Eukaryota > Metazoa > Chordata > Amphibia > Anura > Ranidae > Aquarana > Aquarana catesbeiana. The sequence continues at coordinate 120,575,092 of NC_133324.1, read as the reverse complement.
AATCGTCACACAAAAGTCGAAAGTACAAACACGCATGCTCGGGATTGAGGAACAAGCCTGAAGAGTTCGGTCTTGTAAACTACCGTTCATAATCTAGAAATAGCATGCGTGACGCGGCAGCTGATGAAATGTCGAAATGCAGTGCACATTCTCATCTTCTTTAATGGGATAATGATGAAGCTGCTTTGCTGGTGATACTGATGTAGTTATGCCAAGCATATTTTAAAAGGCATTGGCTTTGTACGATCTGAAAATCGCAAATCAGCGCTCACCAAAATTCTACTAACTTCTACTAACACGAAATTGGCATAAGGAGCCCAAAGGGTGGCGCTTGACAAATTAACTTCCTCTTTATACTCTTAGTACCTCACTAAGTTTGTGTTTGTCAAACGACAATTTTCGGATAGTTGGTATGCTAGACAAAATCCTGCACATGCGCTTTTGACAAAAATTGGACGCTCGGTCGTCCAACAATCAAACCGTGTGTATGAGGCCTTAGGGTGTGCTCACACTGGCAGTTTCAAAGCATTTTACTCCCTTGCTCTAGTTTGTTTGTGTAGTGTGTGTGCTGCAAACACTGTCTAGGAACCGATAAGAATACTGTGCCTGGGACAGCTTGGAAGATGTGATCCCAGGCAGAGTTCACTTGTGGTCCTTTATAGTTCGCGTCAGTTCATGTAGTGTGCCTGGTAATGTGTTCCTTTAACACTTTCACTGCCAGGTCCGTATGTCATACGGACCTACAAAAGTGCCTGCAGGTGGCCAGGTCTGTACGGCATACAGACTTCATTTCTCCCTCCCCTATAAGCTCATGGTCACTTCAATGTCCATAAACAGAACTGTTCAGCAGACTCTGCTGAACAATTCTATAACTCTTAGCAGATTACAACCCACTGATCAGAGTTATTAACCTCAAATGTGTCCGCCCCCCCCCCCCCCCCACCCTTGCCGCCGCTTCCATGCTTCCTGCTTCTCAACCTCCTGCCGCTCCCTTCCACCTAAAACTACTCCCCACTGTCCTTTCCTATCCCCTTCACCCACCTTCTTCCAAGCCCCCCGCAAACCGGATCCCCGCAGCTACCCTCATTAGCTGGCATCCCTCCTCTTCCACTCCCACCGGCTTCAGGTGCTGCATGGGGCTGATCCAGATTTGTCCCCCCCACCAGTCAGCCCCCGTACTGCCGCCGCCTGCAGCTCCTGCCTGCACTGAGCTCCGGCGAGCTGTCAGGCTGGTGAGCACGACGGGGGGGGGGGGGGGTGAAGTTGGGGCTTGGTAAACATGTGTTTACTAAGCTCCCCCCCTGTAGTATAGTGGACAATGGGCAGCGATCGCTCCTATATACACTGACAGCTGATACATAGTAAACCACGAGTGTTACTATGTATCAGACTATCATTTTATGAATGAGAAGTATCTATAAGGATTCCTTATTCATTCAAGTAAAGTGCTGCAGAGAAAAGGGACCATCTTCAGTCCCTTTCTTTGTCTCAAAAAAAGAGATATGGGGGTCTTTTTAGACCTCTGATATCTCACCAAAGACTCCCCCCAAAAAAAAAAACTGAAAAAATGTAAAAAGTAAAAAACAAAACAAAAAAACAAACCTAGTAAGGACCCCCCCAGGTCCGCCCACACTCAGCCTCTCCATGGTGATGGTCCCCCCCCACTGCACTCACCCCTCCACAGCTTCTGCAGCTTCTCCCGTCCAGCCTGATTGGCCAGGAGGAGAAGCCGGAAGACAATAGCAAATATTAATTCGCTATTGTCACAAGTGGGTGGGTTTGGGGTTCAATGCTCTGTGCCCCGAGCCCAACCTTTTTCAAGCTTGAAAAAAGAAACTCATACAAACGTATGAGTCCAGCACTCTGCAGGGAGGCGGCGCCCCTAATGGACCAGCCACGCCTGGTAAGTGGCCCTTCACATGGAGTGGACTCTGTCAAGCAGATCCACCTGCTAAGCAGGCGAATGACAGGTCCTTGACCACTCCGCTCATGCAAAGCAGACACGGACACAACCCACTGTTCTCTATGGGGCGGTCGGATGGAAACGGACCGCCTGTCCATTTCCATTGGATACCATCCGATCTACTAGTTGGATGGGGAATGAGATCCCCATCCGTCTGTTTTTAGCGGATCGGATGCAGGCGGGTGTAAACGGACACATGTTCATTTACATCAGCTTCTCCATAGAGAACAAAGGGTGGTCCGATTGGGCCCATCTGAAAAACAGACAGGCAGACTCGATCAGTGTGCTTGTGTGAAAGGGGCCCAAGGCCTTGTTCACAGTGCATTCACAGCGTACCTTTACAGGGATGCACAGGTGTTCCGTGCATCTCTGTGCAGGCAGTCTCATTAATGTTAATTGGGGTGTAGAAACTGCACGAACAGAGCCATTGCTCCCGATTTTACATCTATGTATGTCTGCATGTACAATTGGTAATATAGTTATTACACAGTGGGGGGGATTCCGTTCGTGTGTATCATGGTTAAGTGAGAACCAGCGCGTGCATCAGTGCCCAGTTTATCACCTCAGGTTCCTACAGACCGATCTCGCTACGTTCTCTGTCACTCCATTTATGTAAAGTAGGCAGTGGACAACAACGACCTGGAAAATAAGAACGGACTATGCAATTTTATAACACATTACGTCACTTCTGACGTTGTATTCGGTTGTATGTAGGAGGGTGCAGTACCAGGGCGTTAGGAGGGTGCAGCCTTACAGACACAAACCATACACACTATACCCTATTCTAAGCCAGGTTAGGCCATGGCCTGTGTGATGGGCTCCTTCTTCTAATCTCGTGGTAACGGTAATAACTGGAGTTCCGACACTATGTCCCTGAGCTCACACTGTCTGCGTTCGGGGTCCTGCACCCATACCCTCACGGATGTCAGATTAGGAACAGAAGCTATGCCTGTGCAGCCATTGCATCCCAATTGCCGTAAATGGGACTGGCTGTACAGGGATGCACGGAACACCTGTGCATCCCTGTGTGGGTAAACATGGCCCTCCATGGGCGTACACTTTAGTATGCCACATGTGAACGATGCTTTAGTAGCAATTTAGCAGGAATTTTGTTATGTTGTTAAGTTATGTTGTGTTTATGTGCACTATTAATGATTTTGGTGTATTTTTAGTGAAAATACTTAAAAATCTGTAGCACTTTTTTTTATCCTACAGGTCATGTGCTTTCAATAAATGTCTAGTTTGAGGGGTCTTTTCAAATTCTGAAAGCTGTAAGTGAAAAATGGTAACCTCCAAATTTTTAGAGTAAATTGTTTTTATTTAGTTTTGCGTACCTTCAGTTTTCACCATTTCACAAAAAAGTACAATTTAAAACATACAAATATTTGCTATTAACTCAATATAATTTTAACTTTTATATTTACTAGGAATTTAGCAGGAATTTTGTAATTTTTGCCATGTATGAATCCACTATTAATGATTTTAGTGTATTTTTTGTGAAAATATTGTTTTGATAAACATTTTTGCAAATATCTCACTGTCTTAAAAATCAGTAGCACCTTCTTTTTATTCTACTGGTCATGTACTTTCAGAAAAATGTATGGTTTGGGGGGTCTTTTACAAATTCTGAAAGCTGTAAGTGAAAAAAGAAAACCTCACGATTTTCTAAGAAAATTTTGCATACGTCCAATTTTCACCATTTCTCAAAAAGGCACGATTTAAAATCTACAAATATTTGTTAATTACGCAATACAGGTTAAGCTTTTATATTTAGTAGGAATTTAGCAGGAATTTTTAAAAATTTGCCGTGTTTATATCTGCTAAAAATTATTTTAGAGAATTTTTAGCAAATATATTGTTTTGATAAACATTTGCGCCAATATTTTGGGGCCTTAAAAATCAGTAGCACCTTCTTTTTAACCTACTGGTTCTATGCTTTTCAGACCTGTAAGTGAACAATGAAAACCTTCAGATTTTTAGAGAAATGTGGTTATTTACATTTTTGCGTACTTTCAGTTTTCACCATTTTGCAAAAAGGTGTAATTTAAAAATTACAAATATTTGTTATTTATTAACTCAATACAGGTTAAGCTTTTATATTTAGTAGGAATTTTGTAAATTGTACCATGTTTTTATCTGCTAATAATGATATTAGTGTATTTTTTATGAAAATATTTTGATAAACATTTGCGCAAATATGTGCCCTTAAAATCAGTAGCACCTTATTAGTATTCTACTGGTCACGTGCTTTCAGAAATAAATGTGGTTGGGGGCGGGGGTCTTTAACAAACTAAAAGCTGTAGGGAAATATAAAAAAGCAATGGAAAAATTTCAAAAATGGCCTGGCCACCTGAGTGTAAAAATGGAGCACATGGCCTGGCAGCGAAAGGATTAAAGTGATACTAAACGGAGAAGTGTTAATTGCCAAATTTCTATAACCTAAATCATATATAACGTGCCACAGTATTTTGTATTTTAATTCTTCCAGGTACCTTATTCCTGCAGCGCTGTTGTGTGGTCACATGATCTATCCCTGTTTGCCATTTGCAGGGAAAGATTCTTTTGGGAGGGGTGGGGGGGGGGGGGTGGGGGCTCTTCTATTACTCTCCTGATGTATGCTTTTTATAGCCGTGGCCAAAAGTTTTGAGAATGACAGAAATATTAATTTTCACAAAGTCTGCTGCTTTAGTGTTTTTAGGTCTTTTTTGTCAGATGTTACTATGATATACTGAAGTATAATTTAAAGTATTTCATAAGTGTCAAGGGTTTTTATTGACAATTACATTAACCGCTTCACCCCCGAAGATTTTACCCCCTTCCTGACCAGAGCACTTTTTGTGATTCGGCACTGTGTCGCTTTAACTGACAATTGCGTGGTCGTGCTACGTTGCACCCAAACAAAATTGATGTTGTTTTTTTCCCACAAATACCCTGTTTTCCCGAAAATAAGACCTAGCGTAATTGTCAGTTATGGCTGCAATATAAGCCCTACCCGCCAAATAAGCCCTATCCTGTTTCCCCAAAAATAAGCCCTTCCCTGAAAATAAGACCTACAAGGACTTTAACTAGGGCTTATTTGGGGGGTAGGGCTTATATTGCAGCCATCACCGACAATCACGCTAGGTCTTATTTTCGGGGAAACAGGGTAGAGCTTTCTTTTGGTGGTATTTGATCACCTCTGCCGTTTTTATTTTTTGCGCTATAAACAAAAAAAGCGACAATTTTTAAGAAAACGCAATATTTTTTACTTTTTGCTATAAAAAATATCCCCCAGAAATATATAAAAAAAATTTTTTTTCCTCATTTTAGGCCGATATGTATTTTTCTGCATATTTTTGGTATAAAAAAATCGCAATCAGCGTATATTGACTGGTTTCCCCAAAAGTTATAGCGTCTACAAAACAGGGGATAGTTTTATGGCATTTTTATTATCAATATTTTTTTTTACTAGTAATGGCGGCGATCTGCGATTTTTATCGGGACTGCGACATTATGGCGGACACATCGGACAATTTTGACACATTTTTGGGACCATTGGCATTTATGCAGCGATCAGTGCTATAAAAATGCATTGATTGCTGTAAAAATGTCACTGGCAGGGAAGGGGTTAACACTAGGGGGCAGTCAAGGGGTTAATTGTGTTCCCTAGGAGGTGATTCTAACTGAAGGGGGAGGGGACTGTGTAGGGGAGATAACGGATCGCTGTTTATACTCTGTATGAACAGACAATCTGTTCTCCCCTCAGAGAACCGGAAACTGTGTGTTTACACACACAGATCCCGGTTCTCCATGTCTCAGCGGCGATCGCGGGAGCCCAGGGGTGATCGTGACCGCCGGGCACTCGCATCGGCTCGGGGGAGGGGCGCGCCTCCAGCGGCACATAACGTTGTTTCGCCAAGCCGTGCCATTTTGCCACTGTACAACTGCGGCGGCTGGTCGGCAAGTGGTTACGTTTATGCAAAATCAGTATTTGTGGTGTTGACCCTTCTTTTTCAAGACCTCTGCAATTAGCCCTGTTATACTGTCAATCGTATTCTGGGCCACATCCTGACTGATGACAGCCCATTCTTGTATAATCAATGCTTGGAGTTTGTCAGAATTTGTGGGTTTTTTCTGTTCACCCGCTGTTCTCAATGAGATTAAGGTCTGGGAAGTTTCCTGGCCATGGACCCAAAATTGTAATGTTTTGTTCCCAAAGACACTTGGTTATCACTTTTGCATTATGGCAAGGTGCTTCATCATGCTGGAAAAGCCTTTGTTCATCTCCAAACTGTTCTTGTATGGTTGGGAAAAGTTGCTCTTGGAGGATGTTTTTGTAATTCTTTATTCATGGCTGTGTTCTTAGGCAAAATTACGAGTGAGCCCACTCCCTTGGCTGAGAAGCAACCCCACACATGAATGGTCTCGGGATGCTTTACTGTTGGCATGACACAGGACTGATGGTAGGGCTCACCTTTTCTTCTCTGGACAAGTTTTTTTTTTCGGATGCCCCAAACATTTGGAAAGGGGATTCATCAGAGAAAATTACTTTACCCCACTCCTCAGCAGTCCAATCCCTGTACTTTTTGCAGAATATCAGTCTGTCCCTGATGTTTTTCTTTGAGAAAAGTGGCTTCTTTGCTGCCCTTCTTGACACCAGGCAATCCTCCAAAAGTCTTCACCTTCACTGTGCATGCAGATGCACTCACACCTGCCTGCTGCCATTCCTGAGCAAGCTCTGCACTGGTGGTGCCCCGATCCTGCAGCTGAATCAACTGTAGGAGATGGTCCTGGCACTTGCTGGACTTTCTTGGGCGCCCTGAAGCCTTCTTCACAAATGCAGTGGAAATGGTTTTTATGGGATTAAGTCCATTTTCATGGCAGAGAGGGAATTTGCAATTCTGGAGTATATTCAAATTTCCATTATAAAAACCGAGGCAGCAGACTTTGTGAAAATGTTATTTGTGTAATTCTCAAAACTTTTGGCCATGGCTGTACAGTGTGTGTCTGGCCAGCCCTGATTGGTGCTGTGCCAGTCACTTAACCAAATGGCTTTTGAAGAGCAATTCAAATTACATTGTTAATATCAAAAACTGTTTTACAGCTTCTAATCTTTATTGAACATCAAGTGTGTATTTTTTTAATTTCAATACATTTTTATTGAAGTTTTCATAGAATGAGAACAAATAGACAAGGTGTAAGAGCAGAGTACAATAATATAATGGTGCTGTAGATACAGCTACATGTAAATGTATAGAGTTACAATACCAAGCCACAAGGTCTACAAAAGACAACTAATTATGGACAAACAAAATAGACTGAAGTGTCTGTAACAATAACAACATTAGGAGTTAACCCTGATACCTATGATATCCATGGTTTACACATGTATACAAACTTTTTCCTTGTCAAAAGAAGTTTATTGAGTATACAATGTTATAAAGATACATAAAGTAAGTTTACAAGGATCTATAAAGTAAGCTCATTGTTTTACAGTAGGGTTTATATAGGTAAATATCATGAAATTTCAAATATTAAACATTGGGTTCACGTAAACCTAAATTAAAGATATATATCATTTCCTTAGTTACTTTTGTAGGTGTTTAAATGATTTATACCTACTATACATATTGTTTACAAGTAGAGTGTATATAGGTCAAATAAATTCTGATAATGAGCTTTAATCGTAAGGTGGAGAAAAGGAAAGAGAAAGAAGAAAAAGGGTTGAAAGGTAGAGGTATGGTCCACAAGGTTGTCCCGCTCGTCAGTTTATTATTCTTTTTAGTTCTCTTTGAAGCCTTAGAATGGGTGTCTCTGTAAGTCATTTAATCTGTTACCATGGCAACAGGACAGAGTCATTGAAGTTTGACAGGAACTGTTGTTTTATCCAAGGATGCCAAAGTTTTTCAAATTTTGGAATTTGATTTTGATCGATGGCTACCATCTTAGCATGGGACATTGTATTATTCATTCTGTGAATTGTTTCTGCTAGTACCAATGTAGGAGATTTCCATGCCTTGGCCACTGTTTGTTTTGCAGCCATTATTAGTTGGATCATAAGTTTGAATTGAGAGAGTGTTAACCATTCCGGTTTTAGATTAAGTAAAGTTAAATATGGATCTGATTGTATTATTTTTTTAAATATTTTAGATGCAATCACGAAGACTTCCTTCCAGAAGGTTTGGATTACTGGGCATGTCCACCATATGTGTAAATATGTGCCTATTTCTGGGCATCCTCGAAAACAAAGAGCTGAGGTATTAGGTGAATATTTTGCCACTCTAGCGGGTACAAGGTACCAGCGAGTTAGGACTTTATAATTTGTCTCCAGTGCTAAGATGTTGGGTGAAGATGACTTAGATGTGAGCCATATGTTAGACCAGTCCGTGTCTTCTAAAGTTCGTCCCAGGTCCTCCTCCCACCTCTGAACGTAAGAGGGTCTATTAAGATTTGCTACTCCATATAATTGATTATAAAGTGATGAAATTGTACCTTTAGCAAATGGATCTTTTGTACAGATTGATTCAAAAATGGATAATTGGGATAATGGTGTATCCCCCTTTAGGAATGGTGTATAGAAATTTTTGATTTGGAGATATCTAAATATCTCAGAGTTTGGTAGATCATATTTTTCTCTAAGTGATGGGAATGAAAGGAATGATTTAGATGCTATGAAGTCATTTAGTGTCTGAATGCCTGATGTTGTCCAAGCTTTAAAAGAATTTGGGTAGATCCATGCCGGATAAAAGGCCGGATTTCTGATAAAAGAAAGGAGAGGATTGTGTGGAGATTGTAACTGATATTTGGTTTTTAGTTTATCCCAGAGAGATAAGAAGTGTTTAGTTATGGGATTATGAATTTTAAAGCGGTCTTTAGGATCAAGCCATAATAAGTTTGATATTAATAGAGGGTCATTTTCTGAAGCCTCTATAAATACCCATAATGGGATTTCCTGTTTTGCATGGTATTTGGACAGACTGGCCAAATGTGCTGCTCTGTAGTAGTTAGTAAAATTAGGGTATCCCAGGCCTCCTTTATTTTTGGGAAGATGTAGTGTGTGTATAGGTATACGTGGTTTAGAAGAGCCCCATATAAACGAAGTTGCTCTTTTTTGTACTATTCTCAAAAAATAGGAAGGAATTGGAATAGGGAGGACTCTGAATAGATAAAGCAATTTGGGTAGAATAGTCATTTTGATTGCATTAATCTTCCCTATCCAGGATAAATGAAGTTGCGACCATTGTTTTATTAGATTTGTGATCTGTCTTAATACAGGAGGATAGTTGGTTGAGAATAAGTCAGAATGAGATGCTGTTAAATGAATTCCAAGATATGGGATTGATTTTTCTGCCCATGTGAATGAGAGTGCAGCCCTAGCCGGGATCAATTCCATGTTTGTGAGTGAAATATTAAGCACTAGGCATTTCTTAGGATTAATCATAAGGCCAGATAGGGCTGAAAATCCATCAAGAGCTGGTATTAAGTTAGGACCAGAGACCTGTGGTGATGATAGAAAAAGTAATATATCGTCTGCAAATATACATAATTTGTGTGTAATACCTCCTACTTCAATGCCAGTTATAGTTTGGTTTGTTCTGATGTATTGGGCCATGGGTTCGAGTATAAGGGCAAATAATAAGGGAGATAATGGGCAACCCTGTCGGGTACCTCTTTCGATATTAAAGGTATCAGATTTGTATCCAGCATATTTTATATAGGCTTTGGGTTTATTATATAATGCTTTGATCCATGTTAAAAAGTGGGGTCCAAAATCCCATTTTTGTAATGAATATTGCATATATTGCCAGGATATTGTGTCAAATGCCCTCTTAACATCGAGAGATAGAAAACATAAAGGGATTTTCCGTTTTTTAGCAATATGTGCCAATAACACTGCCCTGCGTATATTATCGCCTGCCTGTCTATTTGGCATGAAGCCTACTTGATCTCTATGTATTAATTTTCCTATAATGCTATTGAGGCGTTTTGCTATTATTTTTGCTAATAATTTAATATCAAGGTTTAACAGAGAGATAGGCCGATAATTCACACAGGAAGTATCATCAGAAAGGGGTTTTGGGATCATACAAACAGTTGCCATTAGTGTTTCTTGCCCAAAAGAATGTCCATCTAGAAGTTTGTTAAAAGTTTCAGTGAGAATGGGAGAGAGTATTTCTGAGAATGTTTTATAGTATAAAGCCGAGTAGCCGTCTGGGCCTGGTCTTTTGTTAAGTTTTAGGTCTTTTATGGCGTTAGCAACTTCATCTATAGTTATAGGCTCATCCAAACTGCTTTTTTGATTCTGAGATAACTCAGGTAAGGTTATTTTTGAGAAGAAGGATTCAGCCTCTGTAGGATTAAATTCATTGTTTGTCTTGTATAAAGTTGCGAGATGTGAGTGAAATTTATGGACTATTTTAACTGGATTACAAGTATAAACATTTTTTGATAATTTCAAACGTATTGGTTTGAAAGATTTGTTAGTTGAATTTAATGCCCGAGCCAAATATGTACCTGGTTTGTTTGTATTCATGTAGAAATTGTGTTTGGAGCGTTTGAGGGATTTATCAACGGACTCAGTGAGAAATAGATTCCAATCTAGATTTTTCCAGATGAGATTTTGTACTCTGAGATGGATTATCTTGGAATGATATGTAGGCTGCATTAAAATTGAGTTCTAGTTTTTTTGCTAGATTTTTGCGTTCCCGTTTAAATAGTGCCATTTGTCTTTGTATTGTACCACGCAAGACAGGCTTATGAGCTTCCCATAGTGTTATTGGGAAGATGTCTGTTGTATTATTAATTGATATGTATTCCTTTAAAGCTTGTTCAATGGCCATCTGATGTAGTGGGTGTTTGAGCATTATGTCCGGTAAGTACCACATTGGGTCATGCGCTTTTGGTATGGCTGAGGCTATAGTAGTGTATACTGCATTATGGTCAGACCACGGAATCGGAATTATATCTGATGCAATAATTTCTGGTATCATTCCTATTGTTAGAAAAATATGATCTATTCTGGTGAAGGTTTGATGAGGGTGCGAGAAATAAGTGAATTTCTTTTTCATTGGGTTACTTTCTCTCCACGAATATACCAGATTGTATTTGGAAAGAAGTTGAGAAAAAGGTAATCTAGAGGTTATTTTGGATGGTGTAAAAGGTGATTTATCTAGAAATGGGAGGAGGACCTGGTTCGAATCCCCACACATTATCACTGTTCCTATTTTGTGTGTATTAATCACTTGTAATATATGTGAGAGGAATGGTGTAGGTTGTTTGCTAGGAGCGTAGTAGGAAATCACCGTGATTGCTGTATCCATTATATAACCCATGAGTATCAGGTATCTACCTTCTGGGTCTTTAATTTCTGATAAGGTGAATGGTGTGGATCGGTGAAATGCAATTAGAGTTCCCCTTTGCTTGGTACAGGCAGAAGCCGTGTAAATTTGTTGATAAAAAGGAGAAATATATTTTGTAGTAGAATCTTTGGTGAAGTGTGTTTCTTGGAGGCATACTATGTGAGCCTTTTTGTTATGGAAAGTACAGAAGGCTTTGGTCCTTTTTTGAGGGACATTTATTCCCTGAACATTCAGGGAAAGTATATTCAGTGGTGCCATGGCAACAGATCAAATAGTTTTGACTTACTTTTTGTTATGCAGAGCTGACTGTGCAGATCAACCTGTGTGGACTGAAGAGATGAAAAGATAGAAAAGAAACCAGTGAATTCTGGAGTAAAGAGTAAACAAAAAACATATGAGATTAGACGATACATTGTATAAATTATTTTTTGCAAGTAATCACAATTTACCCATGAAAGAGAATAAATATCTCTCTCAGGGGAATAAGTGCCTTCGTCACACTCCCACATAATATGGTTGGGAGAATGAGGAGGGCTAATGGGGGTACACGGATCTTCCGCTTACAGGAGAGAAGTGCTATGTCAAAAGACATCAAAATGATGTTTCATTAATTGGAGTGCAGAATATAATTTTTGTTGAAATTATTTATTCCAGGGTGGTTGTATATAGTTAGTCTTGCCCTAGGCTAAATAATTCAGTTAGAAAGGTACTGTTAATAACTTTGGTATTGATGAAGATAGTTTGAATTATTTTGGGATTTTAACCCTTTTAGAGTAAACAATTACATATTTTATTCATATGTAACTGTTTAGATATGTTAACTCATAAAATTGAGGTTGTATTGCTTCGGATTAGAATAAACAAAAACATAATTCTAGGAACTAGTTAGGTAATAATATATTTGTTTTAAGAAAAGAAAGAAAAAGCTTCCATTACTTCTGGATTATTGAACATATTTGTCCTAAAAAGTAATAAATCTATTGTTATTACCTGATAATATATAACTAAACAAGAATTTCCTTATTTCACTTATATATTCTAAGGCTATATGAATCAGAAGTAATAAGAAATATAACTGGAATGTAACATGATCCCACACAGTGTGTGACTATCAGAATGCAGTTACATTCAGTTATAAATACAGGTTTTTTTTATAGAGAACCATCTCTTAGTATAATAAATGAAGAGATATCAGGAATTAGGATGTCAGTCCATTGAATCTTCTTGGTCCATGGATGATGTGGCATAACGGCCTCTTTTGTGAGAATGATGATTCCCATTTTGTTCTGAAATTTTCTGGGTGCTGCCTGAAGGTGAAGATGATGCCATTCTTCTGCGTGTGGGAGAGTTGCTGCTTGTGGGTTCTGTCAGATTTAATTTTAAAAGGGTTTGTTGTAGTTCATCTGCTGATCTGCTTCTGTAAATTGTACCTTGGTAGTTAAATCTGACTGAAAAGGGGAAGCCCCATTGATCCATAATGTTGTGGCGTTGCAGTTCCTTTAGTTGGGGTTTCATGGATCGTCTTTTAGTAATAGTAAGTTGGGATAGGTCAGCAAAAATTTGATAATTGTGTCCTTGAAAATTAAGTTCCTTTTTTTCTCTTGCAGCAATTAGTATTTGTTCTTTCGTTCTGTAATAATGAAATTTTGTGATTATATCACGTGGGGGTCCATCTTTCTTTTTGGCTGTGAGGGCTCTGTGTACTCTGTCCAGTTCTAAACGTTCAATAGGGATATCTGGCTTTAATTCTTGTAATAGAGCAGTAATAGTAGATTGCAGGTCTGTCACAGTTTCAGGTATTCCCCTTATGCGCAAGTTTGAACGTCTGGCTCTATTTTTGTAATCTTCGAGCTTAGTTTGAAGTATTAAAATTTCTTCTTTTAATTGTTCCAATTCTGTTATATTTACTTGGGTTGTAATTTCAATTTCATCCATTTTTATTTCTAGGGCTGCGTTGCGGTTTCCCAGCTCTCTTATTTCTTTGGTTAGGCTTTTTGTTATTTGGTCTGAGGTTTGTTTTAAAGCCTTATGAAGCATCTTTTCAAATTGTAATAATATTACTGGGGATGCTGAGGAGGCTTGTGGAGAAGTTTGTGAGAGGATTTGTTCTGTATCTGACTCAAATGGAGAGTCTTGCTGTGACATTTTCTGTCTGTGAGAGCGCCCTGATGCTGTATCTTGTGAGGTGACTGGAGCTGCTTTAGTTGCAGTGAGTGCCTGTGAGCTCTTTGTGAGGTGATTTTTATTTCTGCCATGGTTTCCTCCCAGTACCATATTTCCTGCCCAAACTTTCACAGTTTGTTCCCTGGGGCAAAAAGGTTCAAATGGATACCTTTTGAGCCTGCAGGCTCCGCTTTGTCCTTCTCTTCTCTCCTCAGCGGTGCGGAGCTCTAACAATGCATGTCTGCTCCACTAGGCTCCGCCCATCTCCCCCCCATCTTGGTACAATTTCAACATCTAGTTGTTTGGGCTGATTGTCATTCACCCAGTCCCCCTGAGAGGGTGGTTTGTCATTTAGTAAGCCCAGATGCTTTTTTGAAAAAGATTTATGCCAAGATTTATATGTAAAATCACAGAAATATGTTATCTACAGCATATAACTACACATATATTATGTGTCAGAGGATTTAATTAACTTTCACCAGCACGAAGGAAACCTCCACACAAGGAACCTTTTAAACCAAAAACCTTTACCCAATCTGGCCCTTTTGTATAAGATGTGTGGCCCTCGGACATCAGCAATAACATTGATTTCTACTAGCCTCATGTCACATGTGCTCAGTTTCATATTGTCTTCTGCAGCATAACCCCAGCCAAAACTGTAACATGTCCACACTCTCTGACCCTCATTTCCTCTATTAGGTCTGTGGTTTACAACAGTCATTTCAAGTATTACATTTACTGAACATCACATGCGGCCCTTTGGTGATGTCAGGGGCTGCATTTGAGGCCCCCTTTAGCTTATGAGTTGACAATCGCTTTAGACCATATAAAATGTTTTGGCAGGTGTCCAGTGAGAAATTGCTTGCATTTACATCTGTTCTTGTATTTTCATACTTGGTGAGCTTATGTGGGGTTTCGGTATGAAAGTGTAATGAAATAGGATGTGTGTGTTGTGTCACAGTAAACAGCAGACCACGTTTTAGGAACTCTAGAAATTTCCTAATGATCCAGAGACAAATACTGTATAAGGTGTGTCTATTAAATAACGAGACTGATTAAATAACTCACCTTTATTTATATGTATTACAAATTTAATGTTTGTCCCCTTCAATATATTCCCCATTTGCACTAATACATTGCTGCAGTTTTGTTTTCCACTGGTCGAAGGCATGGAGAAAATAAATTTCTGTCAGCTGTTTCAACACATCTGCCGTTTTCTTCTTTACAACATCAACTGACTCAAAACGTGTCCCTTCAAGCACTGATTTAACTTTTGGGAAAAGATAAAAGCCGCATGGTGCTAAATACGGAGGATGTTAAAGGTGTAGTAATGTGCTTGCTTCACAGAAAGTGCTGTGTGAGCAGTCGCATTGTCCTGGTGAAAAATGAAACCATTTTCCCACCGTTGCGGCCGTTCTTTTTTGCTCTGGTGTGAGAACCCTTGGGACCATCTTTGCACAAAGGTTCGCCATGTTAAGATCCTCGTGCAAAATTTTCCATGCGGTGTCTTTGTCAATGTTCACGGATTCAGCTATCAGTCGAACACTGAGTCGGCGGGCTTTTCGAACAATCTGACTGATTTTTATTTCTACATTTTCTTCGGTTCTTGAAGTGCAAGGTCTTCCAGGGCGTTCATCATCTTCAACATTCTCACGTCCCTCTCTGAATCTTTTGTGCCACTCAAACGCATGTGCACGAGGCAGGCCATCATTCCCATAAGCTGTAGTAAGCTTTTGAAAACATTCTGTTGGTGTTTTGTGCAATTTTACTAAAAATTTCAAATTGACACGTTCAACTTTTAAACTTTTTTTTCGGTACACTACAGAAAACACAACCAAACTAAATGGCGACTCACAATCAACTGAACGTCATAGAGTGTTTGTCATGCAGGTTCAAATATTTTCAAGGTCACCACGCATGCGGTTATAACCAGTTCTGACTGCTTTGTTTACTAGGTGGGATCACAGTCTCATTATTTAATAGACACACCTTGTATATTCATTTTGTGGATCCATAATTGATCCATCTGAAGGTTGTTGAAAGCCAAGTACAGAGGAGGAGATAATGCCTGTCTGTTCTGCTTGGATGTTGGGAGAGTCTGATAAGGAACAACACTTGAGCCAATGCTACTCGTTAAAAGGCTTCCTCAACAACCGTTTTGCTTAACTTCTTACTGTCCCTCATTTGGATGGACTATCTCTGTTTTGTCCCTCGTTCCTCCTCAAGTGTCCCTTTTTTAGATTTAGAGATCTGTATAAATAAATATGCTGTTTTACAGCCAAAGTTTTTTTTTTTGTTTGTTTTTTTTTATATTGCACTAACTTTTTCAATTGTTGTATAGATTTTTGCATTGGTTAGTTTTAACAGTAGGCAAAGTAAAAAACCCTGTGGGTTTAAGTTACCATTTTTTTACGCTTTTATTTATTTTGGTCATGTAATCAGGGGTGTGGCTGGAGTGTGTCCTTTGCCTATATTTTCTGTGCTACAAAGTGTCCTAACTTCCCAGCTTGGAACTTTGGGAGGTATGCTCCAGATGTGCAGTCATCTCTGATACTGTGCCATGTTGTTGAGCAAGAAAAGCTTTATATCTTGAAATTTTTTTTTCCCTTATGTATATCTGTTCAGAAATACTGTATATGGATACAGAAATAAGACCCCTTTCGCATAGGATGAAATCCGCCTGCAATCCGCTTGCTCAGCAGGGGATCTGTCCATTGATCCCTGCTGAGCAGGCAATTGACAGGTCTGTGTCCACTCTGCTTTGTAGAGCGGACATAGACACAGCCCGCTCTCCTCTATAGGCGGTAGGATGTAAACGGACCACCTGTCCATTTTCACCCGTCTGCCATCCGATCCATTGGACAGAAGGGGAATAGATCCCCACCCGTCAGTTTTTGGCAGATCCGATTGAATTGGGTGTAGGTGGGTGTAACCCTTGCCGCTTCATAGACGAGAATAGTGGTTCTGATTGGGTCTGTCTGAAAAACAGAAAGGTGGACCCGATCAGAACTTTTGTGTGAAAGGGGCCTAAAATACAGACCATAATGGCTGAAACCACATATGAAGTACTGTTCTTGTCATGACCTGAGTTGTGGAAGTCCTCAATGGCCCCGGAACTAACAGGCAAAAGCTAGTGGGCGGAAGTCAGCCCTTGAATGATTCTAAGACATTAATACATATGTAATGGATATAGCTACAGGTCCTAAACTCACTGGGTATCTGATATGACCACCAAAACTTGGTTCACAATAGTGGATAGGTGGGGGTCCATGGGAAAAGGAAAAGCCATGATCTTGTTAAATAATTGCAAACCTGGATAGGCTATGGTATATTGGAATGGCTTCTGCTGAAAAACCTTTTATAGGTATAACTGGTCTCTGCTTTTCAGTATGCTTCAACAGTTTTTAGACATTTCCATGAAGATTTCCTTTAAGGACATCGTAGCAGATGGCTGGTGGTGTTCCAGTGATTCACTGTGATTTAACTAGATTCGTGCCTCTCCATAGTTTTCTAACTTCAGATGATTGCTACTGTGATAAATATGTTATTTATGACTCATCTCTGGTCTACAAAAGAAGCTGACACTGCTTTCAAAACCATGTAATGGGAATGGCAGACTAATCTCCTGTTGCTCGAATAATAATTCTTATATTATGGCAATGTGGGTTTTATTTGACTAAGAATATGTGTGCATAGCAGAAGAGTCTTTATATACAATATTGTATGTATTGAGTGATGATAATTATTATGTAATCTGAATGCATGGAGAATGGTTTAAAAGGAATTTGTAACGTGAATTAAAGTATATCTGTTTTGAGAGAAATATGGCAGCTACCATTGCTGAGCTCACCTTGTGAAAATGCTAGTTGCCTGGCAGTCATGCTAATTCGCTTTCTTCAGCAGTTTGAGTCACTGACCCAGAACAATTAAACAGAAGGACTTATGACATTTTACTGTTCTGTGTACTTGTTCCATGATACAGAATGGTGGGTTATTATAACAATCAGCTTCTTTAGCCAGAAGGTCAGCCTTGTATTTGTATTTTGACAGGTTTATTTTAAAGTGCATCTAAACCCAAAAATGAAGAATAATTTTATTAGGCTTTTTTTTTTTTCTCATCTGGTAATCTGAGGAACAATGCACTGGGTGACTAAGCTTACTGCTTCACTGTGTCTATAGAGGTAGCCATGATTGTCACTCAGACTAGATTTCAACGTTTATGCCTGTGTTTTTCTCCATTACATGAGGAGTGGATGGGAATTGGCAGTTTACAAAAGGAAGAAAAGTTTGCATTTTCTTTCAGTTCTGCTCACAGGAAGTGTTGAGGTCAGTGCATTTCTACAAAGATCCACAGGTATTTAATTACTTTAAACGGGTGATGTCCCTTTAACTGGATTTACTGTTGTAATCACCGATGAAAAGTAGTAACGAGAAAAATGTTTAAATTATTCTAATCTAGGGTTTAGGGGGCATTTACACCTAGGGCCTTTGGCTTTCAAAATGACCAGCACAACCGCATTAACATCCTTATATTCATATGTAAATGACATGTATTACTGCCATTACCATTAGCACTTTACAGTCTAGCTACATCTAAATGACAGTGCCCCCTTGCCATCTTAATGGCTTTCTTGCATTTGAGCATGGGAAGCAGAGTGAAGAGCACCTGGACCAGATGGCTTACACCTGCGTGTCCTACTAAAAGAGATCTGTCATTTCAAAGCCATTGTTTCTAATTTCTAGGGACTCCTTAACTGCTGGCATAGTACAATGGATTAGTTTAGGTCCAAGGGGTCAAAGTCTTTACCAAGTAACTACAGACGTGTTAGTTTAACTTCTATTGTTGGGAAAATACTGGAGAGTTTAATAAAGACTACATCGATGAGCTTTTGCTAGGAAAAAAATATTTTAAGCAATAGACAGCATGGATTCATGAAAGACAGAAGGTCAGCCAGTCAAACAAATCTGATTTCTTTTTATGAGGCGGTAAGCAAAACCTTAGAGGTGTGGCTGTGGATATAGTTTACTTTGATTTTGCAAAAGCGTTTGAGTCCGTTCCCCACACATGGCTAATGTGTAAGGTAAAGTCTACTTTAGGCTTGGAAAAATCTGTTTGTAAATGGATAAAATACTGGCTAAAAGAGAGAGTAGTGGTTAATGATTCATACTCCAAATGGTCTAAGGTTATTAGCAGTGAACCTAAATATTCCGTTTTGGAACCATTACGTTATATATTTATGATTTTTAAAATATTATAGAGTCTGGGATAAAAAGTACCATTTCAGTCTTTGCAGATGACACCAAACTATGCAATGAAATAACGTCCTTACAGGATGTCTCCAACTTACAAGGCGACCTCAATGCACTATTTAACCACTTCAATACTGGGCACTTTAAACCCCCTTCCTGCCCAGTCCAATATTCAGCTTTCAGCGCTGTCGCATTTTGAATGACAATTGCAAGGTCAAACAACACTGTACCAGAACACAATTTTTATAATTTTTTTCCCACAAATAGAGCTTTCTTTTGGTGGTATTCGATCACCACTGGGGTTTTTGCGCTACAAATAAAAAAAGACTGAAAATGATGGGCACATAGGTGGGACTGATGGGCACATATGTGGCACTGATTGGCACTGATAGGTTGCACTGATGGGCACAGATAGGTGGCACTGATGGGCACTCATAGGTAGCACTGGCGGGCAGCACTGATCAGGAGGCACTGGCGGGCAGCACTGATCAGGAGGCACTGGCGGGCAGCACTGATCAGGAGGCACTGGCGGGCAGCACTGATCAGGAGGCACTGGCGGGCAGCACTGATGGGCACAGAGTGCTATCCCTAGTGGGCACTGATTGGCACCCCTGCCCTGGTGGGCCCTAGTGGGCATCCCTGGTGAGCCCTAGTGGACATCCAGTGGGCATCCTTGATGGATCTGCACTGATAATGAATGCGCAGCCTCCCCTGTCAGAAGAGCAGCCGATCAGCTCTCCTCTACTCACACCTGTCAGCGTGAGTAGAGGAAAAGCCGATAAACTGCACTTCCCGGTTACCATGTAATGAGCTGTGATTGGACACAGCTCATTACATGGTAAAGAGCCTAGGTCATAGGCTCTTTACTAGCATAAGAGATGGTGTGTTAGACTGACACCACACCACCGATCCCCGCACGCCCTCGCGGCTTATCCTGCTGAACGCCATATGACCCCCAGTCAGGATAATACAACCACGCTGTCATTCTGCTATATGGTGGGCGGGAAGTGGTTAATTGTGGCAGATGAGGTTAAATGTTGATAAATGTAAAGTTATGCACTTGGGGGCTAAAAATATGAACACATCATACATACTAGGGGGAGTACAACTGGGGAAGCCAATGGTGAAGAAGGACCTGGGTGTTGTGGCAGATCATAAGCTTAATAATAGCATGCAATGCCACGCTTTCCAAAGCCAGTAAAATATTTTCTTGTATTAAGAGGTATGGACTGCAGAGAGAGAGAGAGAGAATGTTGCCCCTGTGCAAATCATTAGACCTCAATCTGGAATATGCAGTTCAGTTTTGGGCACCAGTTCACAAAAAGGATATTGGGTAACTGAAAGTGCAGAGAAGGACAACCAAACTGATAAGAGGTATGGAGGAGCTCGGCTATGAGGTAAGATTAGTTGAACTTAGTGTATTCTCTCTTTAGAAGATGAAATTAAGGGGGGATATGATCAACATGTACAAATACATAAGGCGTCCATATAGTGAACTTAGTGTAGAGTAATTCACTTTAAGGTCATCACAGAGGACAAGGGGGCACTGTTTACAGTACATCTGGATGAAAAGATATTTAACCTCCAAATATAGAAAGGCTTCTTCACAGTAAGAACTGTGGAATAATCTACCTCAAGAGCTGGTTCTCGCCAGCCCAGTAGATTGTTTTAACCACTTCAATACAGGGTACTTCCTGTCCAGGCCAATTTCCAAATTTCAGTTCTGTCACACTTTGAATAACAATTACTTAGTCATGCAATACTGTTCCCAAACAACATTTTTATCATTTTTTTGAGATGAATAGACATTTCTTTTGGTGGTATTTAATCACCGCTAGGTTTTTTTTTTTGGGGGGGGGGGTTTGCAATATAAGCTAAAAAAAGACAGTTTTGAAAAAAAATAGTTTTTCTTAGTTTCCAAAATTTAGCAAATTAGTAATTTTTCTTCATAACTTTAAGACAAAATGCACAGTGCTACATTTCTTTGGTAAAAATGACCCAAATAAGTGTATATTTTTTAGTCTGTGTGAAAGTTATAGAGTCTACAAGATATGGTACAGGTACATATCATTGAAAATTGACCAGTCCTGATGTACTGACTGTCATTTCTAGAGGCCCTAATAGTACAGTACAAATAACCCCTAAATTGCCCCTAAATAAGTTGTCATTTTTTCCCACCATTCTTTGGAAAATAAAGAAATGTTTTATTTTTTTCCTTAAACTAAATGGTCACATTAACAGGTTATTTCTCACACCCCAAAATACATTCTGATACTCAGGAGTATGGCGATGCCATATGCGTGAGACTTTCACAGCTTAACCACATAGAGAGGTCCAACATTTAAGCAGCAACTTCAGATGTTCTAGGGGCATACATTACACATCCACTTTTCTGACTACCTATTATACTTTTAAAGGCCCTGGAGCACCAGGGCAGTGGAAACGCCCATAACATGATCACATTTTGGAAAGCAAACACTCAATTGTATTTTCTATGAGGCCTAATGAGTCTTTTTAACATGTTTTAGCACAAGTTTTTGGAAAATGTGGAAAGAAAATGTGGAAAGAAAATGAAAGTGTTTTTTTACACAACGTTATCAACTTATAAGTTATTTCTAACACACAGCATGGACATACCAAGAGTGTTACCCCAAAATACATTCTGCTACTCCTTCTGAGTATGGCAGTGCCACATGTGTAGGACTTTTTTTTACAGCCTAGCCCAAACAAAGCGTAAACAAAACATTACCTGTGGTATTAATAGAGCAGTTGTCCATAGAGGAGAGCATTGGTCCAAGAAGCAGGCAGAGATGTGGTCAGCAACAGCCAAAGGAATCGACCAGGCAGCAGGCAGGAATATGGTCCATAAACCGTCCCAGGTCAGTACAGGCAGCAGGCAGAGATATGATCAGCACAGTCAGAGTATTGGTCCAGGCAGCAGGCAGGAACATGGTTCATAAAAACTACTGGGTCAGTACAGACAGCAGGCAGAGATATGGTCAGCACAGCCAAAGTATTGGTCCAGGCAGAAGGCAGGAACATCAGGCTTAGGGCCTCAGTCAGGTAAGACCTAGGCACAGGGGTAGAGGCTTCTTCCTGCCCAAATATCTTTAAAGCCTCTGGACTCCTGACTCTGAACCGAGGATTACAAAATCCAGAGAAAAAAAACTTTTTTTTTCTCTGCTCAGGACACTACTCTGACGCCTCTCACACATGTGAGACCCCTGTGTTATCTTGAATCCCACTACTACAGTAGCAGGGCCAAAAGATCAGTCCAAGTGGCAGGCAAAAAACATGGTCGATTAACATGCTGAGGTCAGTGCAGGTGGAAGGCAGAAACGCAGTTGACAAACAACCCAGACAAAAGGCAGAGGCATTTTTGATTAACAGGCCAGGGTAAGTTCAGGTGGAAGGCAGAAAAGTGGTTGATAAATAATCCAGACAGCAGGCAAAGGCATCATCGAAAAACAGGCCAGGGTCAGTTAAGGTGGAAGGCAGAGGCATGATCAGCACAGCTAATAGAAACTGTGAAATGGCAGGCTGTTAGAAATATGGGCACTTTACTAATATCTTAGTGATTTGTGGTAAGGTCGGAAGCAGTCTCCAATGCGTAGGCCCAGTTCGGAGGGACAATGAAAACTGGTGTCTCTCCTCCTCTGCTGCATACCTTTTGTTTGGCCTCTCCGGCCTGCTTATGTTGGTGGAATGTTCTCAGGAAAATTTTGCTCATGAAGCCCACTCATTTAATCAGAGTGAATATTTTCTGGTGGAGATCCTTGCTGGTAGATCAGGGCAGTGACAATATCGTCTATAAATTTGAGAAAGGAGTTGGGTCTTTGTGTAGATTTGTGATAAATGACATACGCATTATAAATGACCAAATGAAAAAGGTAAATTGCAACTTTTTTGTACCAAAAATGGGACCTTCTGATTGCTGAATAGGGCTGTAGCATCTGGTCGTTGAAATCCCCCCCCCCCCCCCCCCCCCCCTGAACCAATTGTAATCCTGGATGCAGACTTTTGGAAACCGTGTCATTCGTAAATTCCACCGCGGTGTCACTTTGGATGGTGGACAAGGACGTACACATCTCTCTTATCCCTTCACTTCACGGCCAACACTTCGTCATTCCTCAAACTTGCTGATTCCCACCTCTGTAACCTTACCTTGTGGTCACCAAACTTTGAGAAAAGCCCTTCCTCTTTGTTGTTGTACCACAGGCCAAGGTTTTTTGGAGTGTACAGGTTGCAGAAAAGGGCAGACTTGTGTAGACATTATCCATGTAGATGTGATACCCCTTTTTTGAATAGTAGAAATGCCAGGTCCCAGACAATTTTTCCACTTGTGCCGAGGTAGGTTGGGCACTCAGGGTTCTGGATCTGGGAATCTTTGTCTTCATACACGTGGAATGCATACAAATACCCCGTGGCTCTTTCGCAAAACATGTAGAACTTTACTCCATATCTTGCCCTTTTACTGGGAATGTGTTGCTTGATTCCCAGCTGGCCAGTGAAGTGGACAAAGGACTCATTCACACAGATTTTTGTCAGGGACATACAATTCAGAGAATCTCTGAAAAAAAATAATTTGTGGGCAAATTTTGTAGCACTTATCATAGCCAGGCTGATTTTAGGGAGGGCACTGTGAATTATCGCTGAAATGGAGGAAGCACACGATCATGTCATAGTGTGACCTGGACATTACAACCAAAATAAATGGGCAATGTTGGATGGGGTGTGTGGATCAGTAAGTGTGTAATATATTTTTTTGTGAGGCCCAAAAATAGGTTGAACTCCTCCACTGTGAGACGTTTCAATTCAAATGGATGGGCATAGCATGAATTGGGATTGCTTGTGCTATATTGCTGGGCAAAAAGATTGATCTTGGCCATAATCAACTGAAGTAGATTGTCAGGGAAAAATAAATACAAAAAATTAATTATTGACAAATATTCAGTGTTTGCCTGAACACTTGGCATTGGGGGGATACTTGCTGATCTTGAGTTGCAAAGCATCTATAATGGGTGCACAAGTGCATCTCGGGGATTTGTATGGGTTCTATCTCTTGGGGTCTAATGTGATACCCCAGTACTAGTACTGGGCCTTTCATCCATGGGTCTAGTGCTGTTGGTGTTTGCAAATTCACTCGTGGAGTATATGGCACTGCTGGTGGTTGTCTGGTCTTCAGAGCACCTCATCCTTTTTGGAGGGACCCTTTCCTCCACTGATTTGGTTACTGATCCACTAATTTCTATAGGGTTGTACTCGGAATCAGATGAGGAGCGCTCCCTGCTTCTCTTAATCGTCATACTGAGGGTTTGAAATGCCTCCTCACTAGTATAATAATTTTTGGACATGACTGGCTCTGGTGACACTTTAACAGGTACAGTACTGCTGGATGGCTTTTTATATTTTCCAAAGCATACACATTTATGCCACACTAAAGAATGAGCAGAGTCCAAGGTGCTTTTGTAATCTCAGGGGACACAAAGGCGGTTGGCAGAAAATATAGTCTAACCCAAGCATTTAGCTGTACCCCTGGGAACAATTGGCTTCGATATGCTTCATCAAAAGCCTATCATGCCCATTTCAGCCAGAGATAATCTAATGTCTGTTGGGTAGAATGACTGATCTATGTATTATGTGTTCAGCTCTTTCAAACAGAGTTCCTTGCTTTCTACGTAAACCCCTATATGTACTGTATTTCACCTGTGGCCCTTGGGCAAATACTCTACAGAGAAGTCCCTCAGTAGGTTTAACTAAAGTAATCATGTAATACATTTTAAAGTTCTGTCTAAGAGGAGGCACCACAAAGTCCCTGTTTTTCTACATTACTGAGAAATATGGTTACTATTGTCCCTCTTATAGTGGTTTTTATTTGTTACTAAAGGGGTTGTAAAGCTAAAAAATTATTTGGCAATATCTGATCTATATGCCATATAGATCATGAATCTAGCTGTTATTTCTGCCGAATTTTTTTATTTACCTATTAGATAAATAGGCTTTATCAGCACTTCCTCCTTTCCTCTCTGTATGTTCTCCTCAACTTCTGGGTTTTCGAGCATGCTACCTGCAGCAACGTCACGGCTTCAAAGGAACTACAATTCCCTTGAGTAAAGGCGGGGCTGTGTTGAGGTGGTCATTCAAATTACAATAGCAAGGCAGAAGAGGCGGAGCTACAGCATCTTAGTCACGCCTGCTGCCCCCCTGTCTCCCGTGCCTGTGAACGCACACAGCGTCTCCCCGCAGAGATGTAGTCCCAAGGGAGGGGGCGAGCACATTGACTAACCCCCAGTCAGAACGGCTCGAATGATGGGGGCAAGCTTCTAGAGGAGGAACGGGAAGTTGAAAATTCACACACAGAAAAAATGCATTTACAAAGGAAAACGAAGGAAAAGGTAAGTGAACCAACAGTACACTACCTTAAAAGAACATATTTAGAAAATAAAAAACAAACCTTTAGTATCACTTAAGAACTTGATGTTCCCTGATTTATGGCCCACTTGCTCTACAATGGCACACACTTTTGGTAAGGAAGCAAAAGGAGTGGAACTTGGCAGCGGAGTGCAGGGCTTTGTCTATATGTCAGTGAAGTCAGTCCTTTAGTAAGATTAAGAAGAATAGTATATGCAGCTTTTTGGAAAAGTATGGGGTAGCTTGAGGTCACCCCCAGAATCTACATGCATACACATGCAGAACATACATGCAGATATTTAATCCAGTATGATTCAACAGCTGGTATTTTGCCATTTACAAGACACCATGTATGCACAAGTCCATTCCTGCCAATTTGAATACTATTTTGTTTGTGCTTTTCCAAACTGATTTTTTAATAACTTTTTCATTGCATTCTTGTTATCGAAAGCCTGTACAGTAAAACAGTTGTTTTAGCATCTCAGCTTGTCATGTAAGCATAGTTTCGCAGACTGGGTCCCTTTTTGGTTTTTGCCCATGTTGCAGAGTTTTGTCGTCCAGAAATGTACTATCCAAACACTGAAAAATCATTGTAGAAGGTATTTGAATTTACAGTAAGCTGTACTAGATAAAAAAAAAGTCTCAACTGTGGCTTGTCTCCATGTGCAAACCATTTATCCACAGAAAGGTAAATGTGAGCAGCTTGACATGTGATGCAAATTAAATAAACTTTCTATTTGCATGGAGACCACAGTCACAATTTAAAAAGTTTTTTTAGTTCTACAGGCCAGATTATTTAATTTTATTCACATCAGTGTTGCTTCCACTACAGACAAAGTAGATGTTTACCAGTGTTTCCTGTGCTAGCTATACACTTCTTGGTCTTTTCTCTTTAATGAGACATTAATGAGGGTAAATGATATTTCCTCCCAAGTCACTGGACTCTATTGGGTACATTGCCTAGAAAAATGGCATCTTATTTTAGTCACATGTAAACCTCTGTTATGATTTCATGGATGACTGTACTCGATTTGCCCTTATTGATATAGTCCTGTAAATGCAATTTATTTTTTTTAAAAATATGTTTTCAGGATCTTTTTAGAAGTACTTCTGTGGAAACTGAGAGCATGAACAATATTAGATTGTGTTTTTACCATATTAAAAAAGTGCTTCTGCAGCAAATGGGAAATCAAAGTATATTTGTCCCCTGTGCATTATAGAGGGAATTGTTCTATTGGTTGAACTAATATTTAGCTTAAAGGGTAACTCCTCTTTTGTGGGGAAAAATGGCAAAAAAAAAAAAAAAAATAGCTTCAGGTTTGTTAAAATCCCTGCAATTTACATTGATCTCCCAATAGGGAATGTGTGTTTTTTTTTTTTTTGCTACAATCTGAGGTAATCATTTCTATAGCCTTGTACAACAAATGATACTGATTGGAGGAAAGTTCCACTCCAAATACTCCAGGTTCATAAACAACTGATGTTTCAGTTTGTGCAAAATAATACTTCTATTATTTATACTAAACCGCTTTTTATATGAAATGGATAATAAGGCTCATACTATAATCACGAGGAAACTTTGGGACCTTACTGCCTAACACATATTCTATTCTTCAGGAACCTCCTTAGACCCAAGGGAAACCCCCTAATACATTTATTATTATCAAACACTTTATACTCTTCAAAAGGACCCCCACTTTGTCTTTCTGCTCCTCCCCTCCAAAGTTATTTGTCTGAATATGACAGTCGCCCCCCCCCCTCCAAAAAAAAAAAACCATGGAGCTCTGCTAAATTACGCAAGTACGAACATACATACTCTCTGAGCAAATAAAGGCCGAGGCCCCAACAGGTTTAAAACGCCTACTATTCGCAATTTGCCCCTCTATTCTTAACAAAGTTCTGGAAGCTTTTACAGTCCTTTATGAAGGGTCATTCCATTTCCTTTCATACATAAATCTCAGATTTCAGTTATACTGAAGGATGAGAAAGACCCTCAGAGGGTGATTTACTAAGAAGAAGGCACTGCACCAGTTAATACATTAATTGGTGCGCCGGAAAATTCATTAATTGAACGTGCGAATTGGCACACATTGAAGTGCAAATAATGATAATAAATACCCGCATATGTAAACTGCAACTGGCTATAGGGTAACTGCGGTTTTCTCATTGATAATAGTGCAAGCCCAATACAATTGGCTAATTTCATTTCATTGTATGTGTCTGGTTAGGCAATTAGTAGGTGTACTCAGTTAATTAACCCTTTTGATGCTAATCTCATTCCTATCACTTCTAATATATCTTTGAAATTTTTTTTTTTTTTCTTTTTTTACCCAAATCTTTCAATACATTACAAAGAACAGAGAAGTGTTTCTAAACCCAAAAAAATTGTATTTTCAGATCTTGATCTTTAAAGATGACCATACACTGCAATCAGTTAGATCTTAAATAAATTAGAATTAGTGCAAGAGCCTGTTTGATTTCCTACAATCTGAATGAATTGTTCACGTGCGTCTTCCTAATACCTATTTTGCCTAAATATCGAGTTGTACAGAGATTGGCCAATCAGATTGCATAGTGCATGACCATCTTAAGTGCTAAATTTGGAATGTAGATGTGCCATGACCCACTTGTATTTTCCTAACGATATTTCTTGGGCATTATGCAAGGCACATGAAAAAACACCTTTTTTCAAGACATGCCGGAATGATCAGGAATCTTCAAACTACAGCTCTCCAGCTGTTGCAGAACTACACATCCCATGAGGCATTGTAAAACTCTGACATTCATAGACATGACTAGGCATGATGGGAATTGTAGTTCCTGAACAACTGGAGGGCCGTAGTTTGAAGACCCCTGTGCTAGACCATTATTATGCCTCCAGAATTGGGAGTGTGGCATCTACCCAACTTCTCTCTGCTGGTGGACACAAGAACCTACATCTATAGATATATATCTATGTATACGCACACACTGAAGCAGGGAGCAATATACATTGGCCCGGAAGTGAATCTGTACACAGGAAGTAGGTGTGTTTTTGAGGCCAAATCATTTAGACATACACACATGACCCACACAAACACCACCCCATGTAAAAATAAATCAAAAATGATCTTAATTTGCAAATAAGGATCATCTCTTCCTCAGAGAACAGTGAGCGGGGCATGGTGGTGGGAAGAAATTAGCAGCAGTACAAGCAACTTCCTGTAGGGGTGTGATGTCATTCCTTTGTGCTGGCCACCACTTCCAGGTACCAGATATGCGCCACAGGTACATACCTCCGCGCACACAGCAGTTGTGCATCTCACACAGCGGTGGCACATCTAGATGCATTTGGCGCATCTAGCTGCAGGAACCCAATTTTTATGGAAATTAATAGTAAAGCAGTCGCAGATTTCTAGGACTGGACTAACAAATGTTTCTAGTGAAAGGCAACTGGTGTTTTCTATTAAACAAGGTCTAAATGGGCCATTGCTATGCATCACAGTTGAACTTAGGAATGTGTCTTTGCAAAGTTAAACTAAATGAAATCCTTTTCTTTTTTTTTTCTTGAGGATAGAGTGCAGAGGGATTAGAAGTCTTGTCAGTTTTTAGGGATGTCTGCACCCCTGATAGGATGAAGACACCTCCCAATTTTTGCCAGTTTCTCCTTCAAATGTATTCACTTCCTGTCACATTGCCAAACAGGAAGTGAGGGTAAAACCCTACCAATGTCTTTCCTTGGGGACACACAGTTCAATCGAAATAGTTTCCCCATTAGGCAAATTGCACTCTAGCATTTTGCTGTGTACACCCCAAATTATTAGGTATCCTTGACTTTATTTACTAAAGGCAAAACCACTTTGCACTACAAGTGCATTTGGAAGTGCAGTTGCTGGAGATCCGAGGGGGACATGCAAGGAAAATAAAAAAACGGCATATTTTCTTCTACATGATTGGAAGATAAAATCACCAGTGCTTCCCCTCAAATTTACAGCGAGTACACTTGTATTGCAGAGTGAATTTGCCTTTTAATAAACCCCAAAATACCTAATAATTTGGAGTGTACACAACAAAGTGCTAGAGTGCAATTTGCCTAATGGGGACACTCGTTAGATTGACCTGTGTGTCTCCAAGGAAAGACATTGGTAAGATTTTACCCTCACTTCCTGTTTGTCTATGTGACAGGAAGTGAAGCCAATTTTCAGAAAGGGACACAAAGCCCAACCTAAAAAAGACAAGCAGGGGTTCTAACACTCACTTGGTTTCTCTCAAATGCCCACAATTAGTATAGGATTGTCTTGAGCTAGATTTTAGCTCAGTGCTCTAAATCAGTGGTTCTCAACCCTGTCCTCAAGTACCCCAAACAGGCCATATTTGCATGTTTTCCTTCATCTTGCACAGGTGCTTTAAATCAGAGTCAATGGATTGGTATTTTGGACAGCTATTTTAACTAAGATAAATTCCGAAAACCTGTCCTGTCGAGGGTACTTGAGGACTGAGACTGAGAACCACTGCGCTAAAATGGAAAATTTAATACTTGCCTCTCTGTAATTTCCCTTTCCTGGTGTCAATCCATGGCAGCATACACACAATCCATGCATATGCTACCATGAAGGCACCAGGAAAGTAGCTTTTAGACAAATCACACATTTTTTTGTTTTGCCATGCCAATCAGCCTAGTTAAGCTGCAGCTGGAAAATCTGTTGCATGAAAATTGTTGGGGGAAGAGAGTGTAAGATGCATTACTTGGATTGAGCATGCATCTGCAAAACAAATTAACAAAGCACATAAAACAAAAATTTGCTACAAATTGTATTGGTCAACAAAACAGGACTTGGAAAAGAGCAATGAAAGCAAAAAACACATGTATGTTAATTTGAGACACGGAACGGAATATAGTTTTGAGGTCTGACCATTTTGCAGAGGAAATTAACAGGAGTTAAAAGGACTGCGTCCACAAACGGACAGTCTCTTAAGGATTTAAACATTTATTAGTCATAACATCTTGAGGAAGATTTTGCAAAATAATGCAGCACAGACAAATCAAAGTGAAACTAACAACTTACAAACAACACAGATTGACAACATGAAAAATATTTCAGTGAAAAATACCCCCCCAAAAATAATAAAAATAAACAAAAGTAAAAAATACTTGCTCTAAAACACATCTGTTTTGCAAAGACCTAACAAACAAAATACACAGAGAAAATACATGTGTTACAAACTCTATAGGAAACACCCAAATGTACTCTCTTGCCACACACACCATCAAGCAATCTTGCCTCTTTTCAGGGCAAGGTAAAGAATGTTATCTGAAAGCTTTATATAACTTAGGTTTGTGTACTAATGAGGCAATTGAAAACATATGCACAGTCCATGAAACACACAAAATGCAAGTTCACCCAATGTAGAGACAGAACTTCAAAGTGGGTACACCTGTTAAGGATGTCCCTAAATTACTAACTCAAAAACACACTCTCTGAGCATGCCCAGAAAAATCCAAGTGCTGTTCACACACAAAAAGCACAAAAAGTCCCAGAGCATTCCCAGAACAACACATACAAGGCTATTTGGGCCTGTTAAGGATTAAATGAGAACCCCCACGTGAAGAATACCACCCCAAACTAAAAAAATATTGTGCCCCTCCCACACACTAACAAACTCCTAGCCAAACACACAGCAAGCCAGCCCATGAAAGGGGGGTGGATGCTTGGGGGCTTGGACACCCCAAAAGTCAACCACCTTGTTCCCATATTCAGGGGGACAAGGGCCTCTTCCACACAACCCTAGGCTGGGGTTGTGGGGGGGCAGCAGACAGGGGGCTTTACTGATTGTGGAAAGCCCCTTTTAAACTAGTGGGTACAAGGTGCTTTGTGGTTGATATTGGGCTGAGCCCAACATGCCCCAAAGGCAGCCAGCTATGTTGAGTGCATGTGGACTTGTATGGTTCAGGAGAGGGTTGGGCAATCGCTCTTTCCTAGCTGGCCCTGTTGTATGCTCTGAAAAAGCACGTGGTTTGGATTGGTGAAGGCAGCTCACAGCCTTTTGAAAATGGAGTGGAGTTCCCCTTTAAAAGCAAAAGTTAGCCCATGAAAACCCAAGGGATTAGAGGGGGGAGACAAGAGCATTGGAGAATGGAGTGTGGAGTTTCCCTTTAAAAGCAAAAGCTAGCCCAAGGAAATCATATGCATTAGAGGGGGAAGGTTAAATGCCCTTTTAGGGGGAGCTAGAGGAGCGAGAGTCTTTTTACATAATTTTAACAAGGTGCATGTCCCATGTTGGCAACGTAACATGCTGACACGACCTGTGTGCAAATCTCCTTAAAAAAATACATAAGGTTGAACCAGGGTAAAAAAAAATTGTCAAATTTAGAGGTGCGCCCATTCAACCCATGCAAAAGCATGAACAAACGCATGTGAACGAGTGCAAGAGCCGCTTGCGCGCTGCTTACATTGATCTCATGCAGTTATAAACGTACTTGCAGGCACAGCAGGCTTTCTCTGAAACAGTTACCATGTTTGTCATTTACCCCATTGTAAAAAAATCAGATGCCTCCGGGGACCCTTCCAAAACAGCCTTATCGGCCTCAAACAGCCTCATCAGTCAAAATGTACAGTTCAATTGTGTGTTTCTCAGTAGGTGAATGTAAATTATTTATGTGATCATTTGTACCCACTGCTCATTGTAAAAGAAAAAAAAATATTTGATTTAGTTGCAATATTATAATTCTTAATAAATTCAGGAAAAGATTACACAGTCCATTACAATGTGAATTGTATACTTACATACTACTTGTAAATTCCATAACCTGTGTTGATTTTTAATTTACAAGGAATAAATAAATTTACACTATTATGTAAAGCTATGCAATTTATTTCAGTTTATTTTGGTACTGCTTAAACGCCTATCTTTCTAATCATGTTTCATGTTAAAGCCATATTTAGGGTGTAACATGAAACCTGGTCAGAGTTCACTACATTCCTATTCCATTCATATTTCCTCCGGGTCCATAAATAAAGGTCTGTACCTCAGTATAGACTTGAGCTGGGGGAAGAGTCTGTAGGAACCAGAGCATTGCACCTTTGACCGACTGATCGCTGTTGCAATGCTTTGCAGGCTCCAATGAAAACCCCTGTTGGTGGGTCCTGAGGACTGGAGTTGAGAACCACTGGTATAAGGCTATATTCTGTATGTGTTGAGCAGTAGCAGGGAAGCCTCATATAAATAACACAACACATATTGTAATTCATTATTCTATAATATTTCTGTTGTTGCATATATTGTGGAGGTGTTGTATTTGTATGGTTTGTTTTTCTGTTCTTCTAATGCATAATTTGTAATAGGGATATAATGGCCAATTATAAAGTATATACTTTGCAACCATTTTATTTCATATTCGTTTGTAATGAGTATGTATTTTTGAATTGGAATTTGAGATCTAGAGATTGTGGGGGCTAAGCTGTAAGAGGTGGCTCTACTTGGCTTTCCTTGGACCTCAGATAGTCCTGTCATAGCTTCAGCATAGGAATGCTTCACATTAGAGGGAACTGGATTTTATTGCAGTATGGTGTTGTACATATCGGGTCAATGTGCACTTGATCTTGTGCAGGTCATCAGCTTCATGATGGATTAAAACCTTCTTATACCTAAATATTTTCATCATCACCTGGCCAGAAAATACAGAAAAATATCCCAGGGGAAACGGTCATAAAAACTTCATATATAGTGCCTTGAAAAAGTATTCCCACCCCTTGAAATTTTCACATTTTGTCATGTTAGAGCCAAAAACGTAAATGTATTTTATTGGGATTTCATGTGAGAGACAAACACGAAGTGGCACATAATTGTGAAGTGGAAGGAAAATGATAAATGGTTTTCAAAAATTTCTACAAATACTTATCTGAAAAGTGTGGCATGCATTTGTATTCAGCCCCCTTTACTCTAATACCCCTAACTAAAATCTAGTGGAACCAGTTGCCTTCAGAAGTCACCTAATTATTAAAGTCCACCTGTGTGTAATTTAATCCCAATATAAATACAGCTGGTCTGTGAAGCCCTCAGAGGTTTGTTAGAGGACCTTGGTGAACAAACAGCATCATAGGGGCCAAGGAACACACCAGACAGGCCAGGGATAAGGTTGTGGAGAAGTTTAAAGCAGGGTTAGTTTCTATAAAAAATCCCAAGCTTTAAACATCTCACAGAACAATGTTCAATCCATCATCTGAAAATGGAAAGAGTATGGCACAACTGCAAACCTGCCAAGACATGGCTGGGCAAGGAGAGCATTATTCAGAGAAGCAGCCAAGAGGCCCAGGGTAACTCTGGAGGAGCTGCAGAGATCCACAGCTCAGGTGGGAGAATCTGTCGACAGGACAACTATTAGTCGTGAACTTCACAAATTGGCCTTTATGGAAGTGTGGCAAGAAGAAAGCCATTGTTGAAAAAAAGCCATAAGAAGTCCTGTTTGCAGTTTGTGAGAAGCCTTGTGGGAGACGCAGCAAACGTGGTAGAAGGTGCTCTGATCAGGTGAGACCAAAATTAAACGCTATGTGTGGTGGAAAACTAATACTGCACATCACCCTGAAGGCACCATCCCCACGGTGAAAAATGATGGTGGCAGCATCATGTTATGTGGATGCTTTTCTTCAGCAGGGAGAGGAAAACTGGTCAGAGTTGATGGGAAGATGAATGGAGCCAAATACAGGGCAATCTTAGAAGAAAACCAGAAAAATTCAAAGAATTACCACGCTTCACATACACAAAAAATGAATAAGCTGCAGTCCCAATTTGTGAGGCATAACACAAATAAACAAATAAAAAAAAATATATAAAATGAACTGCGCTAAACCAAAATTGAAATAATATACTTTGAAACATATATGAAACACTATCAAACATCAAATCTGACAGTATTAAAAATAATAATATCAAGAGGAATCAGATAAAGTGACTTAAAAAAAAGAAGTGAATAATGATGTAAGAAAAAAGTCCCAAAAAACAAGCTTGGTATCCAAATGGTGATTAGATTAAACTCCACAAATAGTACCCAGTGAAGGATCCACCACCTGTAGTAATACACGCTTACCAGAGGCAAGCTACAAGACAGCTTGTGTATGAATAGGATATCCGTTCAATGGAGGCATCCCAATCCGACCTCACCGAGAGAGGAAGACAAGGCAGGAAAGCTCCGTCCAGTGGGTAGAGGTACTCTGCAAGGGGGACGTAAACTGCATAAGGATAGGCATAAACAAAGATTAAAACAACCGGCCGGCCTGCAGACACCCGTTCGGGACGAGATGAAAACAATGACGTCAGCGCGTCAACCATCCAACATACGTTTCGTCCTAGAAGACGTCGTCTTCGTTTAGAAGAAAACCAGTTGGAGTCTGCAAAAGACTTGAGACTGGGGCGGAGATTCGCCTTCCAACAGGACGACGACCCTAAACATACAGCCAGAGCTACAATGGAATGTTTTAGATCAAAGCATATTCATGTGTTAGAATGGCCCAGTCAAAGACCAGACCTAAATCTAGACACTCTCCAGCCAATCAGAGCTTGAGCTATGTTGCAAAGAAGAATCTGCAAAAATTCCCTCTCTAGATGTGCAAAGCTGATGGTGACATCCCCAAAAAGACTTGCAGCTGTAATTGCAGTGAAAGGTGGTTCTACAAAGTATTGAGTCAGGGGGGCTTAAAAAAATGCACACCACACTTTTCACATTTATTTGTAAAAAAAAAAAAATTATCATTTTCCTTCCACTTGGTCTATCACATAAAATCCCAATAAAATACATTTCCGTTTTTGGTTGTAACGTGACAAAATGTGGAAAATTTCAAGGGGTATAAATAGTTTTTCAAGGCACTGTAGGTTGTCACCCTTCCCAAAGAGTTTAGCCACTTCAGCCCTGGAAGGTTTTACCTCTTTAATGACCAGAGCATTTTTTGTGATATGGCACTGCGCCGCTTTAACTGACAATTGCACGGTCGTACGACGCTGTACCCAAACAAAATTGTTGTCTTTTTTTCCCACAAAGAGCTTTCTTTTGGTGGTATTTGATCACCTCTGCGGTTTTTATTTTTTGCGCTATAAACAAAAAGAGCGACAATTTTGAAAAAAAAATTTTTTTTTTACTTTCTGCTTTAATGCATATACAAACAAATATTAAAAAAATGAATTTATAAATCAGTTTAGGCCGATATATATTCTACATATTTTTGGTAAAAAAAAAATTGCAATAAGCGTATATTGATTGGTTTGCGCAAAAGTTATTA
This sequence comes from Aquarana catesbeiana, assembly GCF_042186555.1. Classification (NCBI taxonomy): domain Eukaryota; kingdom Metazoa; phylum Chordata; class Amphibia; order Anura; family Ranidae; genus Aquarana; species Aquarana catesbeiana. The sequence goes on along the minus strand of NC_133324.1, from coordinate 120,539,717 downwards.
CGTCTACAAACTACGGGATCGATTTAGGGACTTTTTTAAATTATTATTATTGTTTTTACAGATAATGGCGGTGATCTGCGATTGACTTCAACATGGCGGTGGACAAATCTGACCCCAAATTACACTTTTTGGGGACCAGTGACATTATTACATTGATCAGTGCTATAAAAATGCACTGATTAATGTAAAAATTACACTGGCAGGGAAGGGGTTAACACTAGGTGGCGATCAAGGGGTTAAGTGTGTTCCCTCAGCGTGTTTCTAACTTTAGGGGGGGTGGGCTTACTGAAACATGACAGAGATCCCTGCTCCCAGTGATCTGTCATGTCAACAGGCAGAACGGGGAAAAGCCTTGTTTACATAGGCAGTTCTCCAGTCTGCCTCTCCTCGCCGCGATCGCAGGCCGCTGGTGGACATCGAGTCCGCGGGCACACTCCCGCGGCGTGCCCGCTATCCTGTTTTAGGAACTGATGTACAGGTACATCAGTTTGCACAGGAGTGCCATTCTGCCGATGTATATCGGCGTGAGCCGGTCGACAAGTGGTTAAAGTGTATGTTAAAGTGGAACAGTTCTGCTGGATGACTTCAGGCTGGCCCCTTTTGCAGGTAAAGCTATGTAAAACATTAAAAATAAGTGTATACTATTTAAAATCCAGCAATACACTGTCTCACCCTGCTCTGCACATGCTCAGTAGTTCTCCATTTTTAGGCACTGCTGAGTTTGTAGAGGCCGATCTGCTGACCACCTTAAAGTGGAATTAACCCCCTCTACTCTATCCTTTACATTCAAGGAAGCTGCTTCTGTTTGAATTGCAACTGCCATGGTGCCGTGTGATCAGTTATGTCACAAGCCATTTGATGGTATGACAGTTTGGTTGGGGACAAAAGAAATGTGAGTTTGAATTTCCAACATTCCAGGAATGTAACTGTTTTTTTGAAACCGTTAAATCAATAGGTTCCGCTTTATGGTTTACTGCTGGGTTTGGGCTTCAGCAAAATGGCAGCCTCCAGGAAGAAGAAACAGGAGCAATGCTGGAGGCAATTTACAGTACACACTAATTTTGTTAGCATAATTATTAATGTGGAATGTATGTTAAAGAATGTAGCTAAAGAACATTATTTTTTATCACGTTGTTATGGGAAAAGTTCCGCTTTAACCCTAAAATCATTATTACATATAACTGGCAATTACACTGTAAACCTTCTGAAAACTTTTTTTTTTTTTATTTGGCAGAAACTTCTAATTACCGGTTGATCTTCAACTGTCCAATGTGCCTCTAGGATTTTCTTTTACATAGGGGCATACTAAACTATTGCCTCCCAGTGCAGCAGGAGCAGCAGTCTTATGTGCTTGTTCCTGCTGGGGAACTACAAGTAGCAGTAATGATGTAGAACATGCACGATAGATCCTTCTGTTGACCCATGTCCAGGCCTGCATCATCCAGCAGTGGTTCATAGCAGCTCCTGGAAGGAGTTTGCAGTCAGCACTCCAGTTTTCAATTCCTTAATCAGCACAATGTCACTGGTTGTGCCAAGGCACTGTGGCTTCTCCCCACCTACTGCCCCTTTCCTGGAGAGACTGAAGGTGGGAAAAAGTATTCAAGTGATTGCTGGAAAAAAATATATAAAAGGAATATAAAAGGAAAAAACGTAATGACAGGTACAGTGCCTTGAAAAAATATTCATACCCCTTGAAATTTGTCACGTTACAGCCAAAAATTTAAATGTATTTTATGTGATAGGCCTACACAAAGTGGCACACAATTGTGAAGTAGAAGGGAAATGATAAATAGTTTTATTTTTTTTTACAAATATGTGAAAAGTGTGGCAAAATCTGGAAAATTTCAAGAGGTATGAGTACTTTTTCAAGGCACTGTATGACTATAAACCATGCCTGTGTAATGTTTGTTGAAATGGCTGCTAGTAGTCTGTATGATTAGGTAAATATTAAAAAGGACTTTGAAATTATATGAACGTGTTAAAGTTTGACAATTTTATTTTTGGGGTTCACCTATAATTAAACAAATAAAAACCGTAGAGGTGATCAAATACCATCAAAAGAAAGCTCTATTTGTGGGAAAAAAATGATAAAAATTTCATTTGGGTACCGTGTTGTATGACCGCTCAATTGTCATTCAAAGTGCGACAGCGCTGAAAGCTGAAAATTGGTCTGGACAGGAGGGGGGTTTAAGTGCCCAGTAAGCAAGTGGTTAAACACTTAACAACTCCCACCCAACATGTAACACATACGACTTTTACTAATCTAACTGCTAAACTAGGCCTTGACATTGATCACTTTTTCATAGTTACGCTGTGCCAGGGACCTTTCTACAAAAAACATGAAGTTACCATACCAGATCCTAAACCCAACCCTAAGGCTGCTTTCACACTGGGGCGTTGGCGGTAATTTTAGTCGTTTTTGGGGAGGTTTTTGGCCGCTAGCGGGGCGCTTTTATCCCCCACTAGCGGCCGAAAAAACCTTAAAACGACCGGCAAAGCACCGATGCAGAGGCGCTTTGCCGGCGGTTCGGCGGCTCTGCCCATTCATTTCAATGGGCAGGAGCGGTGGAGGAGCGGTATATAACACCGCTCCAAAGATGCTGCCTGGAGGAGTTTTTTAATGTCCAGCCAGCACATCGCCTCAGTGTGAAAGCCCGGGCTTTCACACTGAGACTGCAGGGGAGCCGTTTTTCAGGCGCTTTACAGGCGCCTGAAAAACGCCTCAGTATGAAAGAGGTCTTAAAGTGGATCTGTGCTTTATCCATGTAGGGCAATTAGAGTTCACTTACACTTTAAGGGGTTTCACTTAATAGTTAATGTAAACACTACAGTGAGCTTTTCTGTCATTTGCTCCCTTTTGGTCTGTTTAGTATATATAACATTGTAAGCATCTGGTTATATCTGTTAAGTGCAAGAGAAAAAAAAAAAAACTGTCATGTGTCTTCTGCACACTACCTTTCTTATATAGTAGTTCTTACTGTGATGTACAGGATGATAATCCTTCATGTTGTTAAGATCCAAGAATAAGAATGGTTGAATAGTTGGCAAAAGACATTGGGCAGGTCTGACCACACTGACCACGAAAATTCTGTGTGTTGTCAGCATGCAACAGGACTTAAGGGCTGAGTGTATTTATTAAAGATAAGCAACTATTTTTCTGTACTGGCAAGGTTTTTAAAAAGAGAAAACATTGTGAAATGTGCATGTACTGCGTATGTGTTTTTTTTTTTTTTTTTAATTATTTATTTATTTTTTTACACAAAAATAAATCAGTAGCTGCAAATACTGTAGCTTCTGGCTTTACAGAGAGACGTAATTACCAGTCCATTAGGTCCATTGCTGTCTTACTAGAATTTACTAGAGTCTCCACTGTTCATTAGGTTCCCACGCTGCTTCTTATGCCGCGTACACACGGTCGGACTTTTCGTCTACAAAAGTCCGACAGCCTGTCCGACAGACTTCCGGCGGACTTCCGGCGGACTTTCGGCGGACTTGCAGCAGACTTTCTAACGAACGGACTTGCCTACACACGACCACACAAAAGTCCGACGGATTCGTACGTGATGACGTACACCGGACTAAAATAAGGAAGTTCATAGCCAGTAGCCAATAGCTGCCCTAGCATGGGTTTTTGTCCGTCGGACTAGCACACAGACGAGCGGATTTCGGGGTCCGTCGTAGTTACGACGTAAAGATTTGAAGCATGTTTCAAATCTAAAGTCCGTCGGATTTGAGACTGAAAAAGTCTGCTGAAAGTCCGGAGAAGCCCACACACGATCGGATTACCAGCCAGCTTTAGTCCGTCGGCGTCCGTTGGACTTTTGTAGACGAAAAGTCCGACCGTGTGTACGCGGCATTAGATTTCCATTCCCAATGATTTGTAGATAGGGTTGATTGGTCCTGTAGCCTACTGGGATGTGTAGTGTAATCCAAGGAGCTTGTGGCCATGATGTAGGGATGGTGGCCAGTGCATCTTCTTCTCGCCTAGGCAATGATTAAGGAAGTGGCAGTAAATACTTGCCCCCCTAAATGTATAACAAGGTGGTGAGGAATGACGGGAGGGTTCAGAAGGATGTTATGGTTAAATTGTACATGATGGTTTGGTTTAAAAGAACACCTAACCCTTAAAGTGGTTGTAAACCCCATTCATGAAATGTTAAATAAGCACATATATCTGTAGTGTTTACTTATCTCTCTCCAAAGCTCTAAGTGTCGTTTCTCTCTGGTGCGTCATTCCTCTGTTAATAGCATGAGTCACTTCTGACAAGTTCTCCGAGATGAGATCACATGAGCTAAAAATTTCGGATGTCGCGGTGGGTTTACATCCACTTTTAAGATTTCCATAATTTTAAATGAAAAATGTTCTCTTGCACTACTCATTTTTTTCTATTTTGTACAAGTATTTTATGACACAACTGATTTTAAAATATGTAATTAAATATGTTAGGTGTCATTAACTAATAGGGAGCATTTTGATTAGTACAATATGTGCAGAAAACCGGGGAACTTGTACTGCATTCTGAAAAACTCGGTGTTCTACCCTTCTAAAACTAGGACCCTGAGAGTTCTTTTGTTAATTATTTTGGAACCCCAAATATTCATTGTTAGATACAATATGTTGTAGATCTGAGTGTTTAAAATTCTAAACACTGCTTTGGGGAGTCCATGACCTAGTTATTTTTATTGAAGACAAGGTACCAGGAACTCTTTTTGCTGTTAGTTTGAATGGAAAATCTCGTTTCCAGCTTTATACTCTACAGCTAAATGTTCACTTCATTATTCCTTTATAAATGATATTGTCTGATTTCTCTAGATGTATAAAAAAATGTAAAAATCCAGTGCCAGCCATTGTTATTGCAGTCAACAATCGACAACAAAAAAACGTTAAAATATTCTACAGCTCTCTTTATGAGCCAGCTATAAAATGCCATAGTATTTATTGTATTAATAAAATTAGAATTTCAGCTCATGTTGTAGCATGGTTTTTCCAATTAAGATTGTTTATACTCCTGTTGGGACAATTAAATGTAAAAGTTCTTGTGTGACAATGTGTGAAATTATTTACAGTTGTACAGTCGTGCGTGCCACTTTTACCGTGATATTTAAATCAGTCTGTTATTTATCCCCAAATGTTCATAATGCACATTATTACACTTTATGGAATGATGTTATTGTAACTTAAGGCATTTTTTAACTTGTTCTGTCTTCCCATATGGCTTTTTTCCAGTTTATATTATTCCCTAAACATCCATAACATTCTGTAAAAAGCCCCTAAGATCTTCCTTTGAATTTATTATGTATACTTGGCCTTATACTATAGTCATTCTATGCGTTAAGCCTTCATTTTTTTATTTTATGCTTATTTATTTTATGCACTGAATCATTTTATGCATCTTGGCATGTTTTATCACAGCTCTTTGTATGCTTAAGAAATGCTCTTTTCTAAAATACACACACAGGAAGGGCCTTTGTTGCCCCACAGATAATGGCGCAGCCAACGCCATCTGGTATCTTCAATAATTGGATGACTGTTTAACCACTTTAGCTCCAGAAGGTTTTACACACTTCCTGACCAGGCCATTTTTTGCGATATGGCACTGTGCCGCTTTAACTGACAATTGTGCGGTCGTACGATGCTGTACCCAAATATAATAGATTTCCCCTTTTCCCCACAAATAGAGCTTTCTTTTGGTGGTATTTGATCGCCTCTGTGCTTTTTATATTTTGCGCTATAAACAAAGACCAAAGATTTTGGGAAAAAAATATATTTTATATATTTGTTATAATGCATATCCAAAAAAAAAAAATTTCTTTATCAATTTAGGCGAATATGTATTCTTCTACATATTTTTGGCAAAACAAATTCCCAATAAACGTATATTGATTGGTCTGCGCAAAAGTTACAGCATCTACAAACTACGGGAAAGATTTAGGGACTTTTATTTTTTTTTAATTTTTTTTTACTGGTAATGGTGGCGATCTGCATTTTTAGCAGGACTGCAACATTGCGGCGGACAAATGTGAAACGGATTGACACTTTTTGGCGACCAGTGACACCAATACAGTGGTCAGTGCTATAAACATGCACTGATTACTGTATAAATGGCACTGGCAGGGAAGGGGTTAACATCAGGGGCGATCAAAGGATTAAATGTTCCCTAAGGCGGTGCTTACTAACTCTGTGGAGCAGTGTCACACTGAAGGTAAAGAGAAATCTGTGATTCAGCTTAGCTGAATCACAAGATCTCTTTACATTCCTGACAGATCCACCGTTTGCCTTGTTTACACAGGCAGATGGCTGATCCGTCTCTCCTGTGAACGATCGGCGGATTGCGGCCACCGGACCCGCTGATTGACTCAAGTTGTGTCCAATAACAGCGGGAGCAGCACGCCGTCGGTGTGTGTGCGCCCCCAAAACTGCGTGCACGAAATAACATACAGGTACGTGATTTTGGTGCCCTGCCACAGTAAATGTATGTGGGGTGGTCCGGAAGCTGTTAAGTGTCTTGTGCCAGAGTGCGCGCCATATAAACCGGGAATTTTTTTAGGGTGTGCCCACTTCTAGTGATTCAAAGTTGATAGAAAATTGTATACGTCTGTGGTGTAATGGCTGGGGGGGGGGGGGGGGGGCACTGCAGGGAAATGTTTTTAGTTTGCCTACAGTTGGGCAGACTGTACCGCATACAGCTGGGTGATTGTCGGGATACAGTAGATGATGGTTTCTGTCCTCTTGGGCCTTGACAGGTAAGAAGGTAAATTTGTCTGACAAATGAGTTTATCTTTATAACCTTTAAATGATTCATATTATTATTCTTCACCATCACATCCTTGAATGCTAGAGGTGCCCTAGAGACATTAACCACTTCAATACAGGGCACTTTCGCTCCCCTGCAGTAAAATCCTGCCTGCTCGCTGTTTTTTTTACAGCGGGACTTTAGTTCCACTTTAAGCCCGATACTCATGTACCGAAATTTGGCAGGAACTGGCCAACTTTCAGTACATGTGTACCGTTGTCTGTTCAACTGAAGCCAGTCTAATGACCTGGCTTCTTTCAAATGGAAAACCAGCATTCAATCAGCACCTCTAGCCAATGGCTGCAACTGCTTATCTTAGTATTCTGTGTATCCAGTGGGTTAAAAAAAAAAATAGTGCTAGTTCCCCCACACATTCAAGGTGGATGGGGGAATCCCTGTGCTATTGTGTGCTCACTGTGGGGAACCTTCCCCACCATCAGAACACCATGATCAGTGTTGCTGGCTATAGCCAGAGGCACTGATCTTCAGAAAAGAAACATGACAAGGTAGATGTATAGAAGTCAATCGATAGATTCACTTCTGTACAACCAGGGTGCCAAATTTTCCCATCACTGTGGTTGAAAATGAATGTCGATTTGACCCCACTAATGATTAGAAAATCGAACGAACGTTCTTAAAATTACATTTTTTTTTTTTTTTTTAAGAAAGACATTGTTTTTTTTTTATCAAAAAATTTGATCCCTGAGTCTGATGATATTTACCCTGCTAAACTGGCTGCATTTTGATCCATGTATGGCCAGCTAAATATGTTCTTCTTTATTTTTTTGATAGACCTTTTTAAGGGTTTTTGTTTTTTTACACATACTTCTCTTTTTTCAAGGAGGAATGATTTAGGGCTGAAACAACTAATCGATTAATCGACAACTAATTGATTACTATTTTCATAATCGATGAATCAGCCAGTAACATAATGGGGTTTAAAAAAAACTAAAATGAGCCCTTTATAGTACAAAAAAGAGCAAATAATCGCTACTGTAAATATTACTTTCACAGTTCTACAATAAAAAAATGAACCCCTTATAGTAGTGATTATCTGCTTTTTTTTTGTACTATAAAGGGCTAATTTTAGTTTTTTTAACCCCATTATGTTACTAAACGTCTTAGACCTGGTTCACATCTGTTTTTTGGTGCTTTTTACAGAAACGCACTACTGATCATTTACATGGTTTTCTATGGGACACGTTCACATCTATGCTTTTTTCAGCCATTGCGTATTTGGAAAGGGTCAGGGACTTTTTTTTAATGCAAAACGGTGCTTTTTTGGTTTAATACACTTCAAAGGAGAAGCTGCAGAAAGGCATGTAATGCGTTTTTGCAGCAATTTGTTTTTTAATCTGCCCAACAACAAATTGGCCAAAAAATGCAAAATCGCAAATCGCAGAAAAATCACGTGTGCAAAAATCAAAACGCACAGCAAAAAGCACTGCAGAAACAGATCAAAAGCAAACTGCAGAGGTGTGTACTGAGCCTTATGCTGGCCACACAAATCAATTTTCAGACGAGAATATTCAGATGAAAAATCTTTGTACATTCACTGAATGAAAGAATGTTTGAAATTTTCACTTGTTTTTAACATTCTGTTTTTGAAATGAATGCAATTTCTGAACGAAAAGCACATACACTGTCTGAAAATTCCTTTGACCAAGAAGTTTTCTATTATTTCCAAATTTTCCTGCCACTGTGGTTGAAAATGTGGTTGATTCGACCCCATTAATGATTAGAAAATCGAACGAACGTTCTTAAAATTACTTCTTTTTTTTTTTTTTTGAAGGAAGACGTTGTTTTTTTTAATAAAAAAATTTGATCCCTGAGTCTGATGATATTTACCAGATTTACCCTCTAATAGTATATACAGTATATCTCTCCTTTAATCGTATATATACAGTATATCTCCTCTAATAGTATATACAGTGTATCTCTTCTGTCTGTTATTCTCAGAGTGGATTAGAGATTTTGCTCCCTAACCATATAGTTGGTTATTTACAGTGGGGACGGAAAGTATTCTCAGACCCCCTTAAATTTTTCACTCTGTTATATTGCAGCCATTTGCTAAAATCATTTACGTTCATTTTTTTTTTCCTCATTAATTTACACACAGCACCCCATATTGACAGAAAAATACAGAATTGTTGACATTTTTGCAGATTTATTAAAAAAGAAAAACTGAAATATCACATGGTCCTAAGTATTCAGACCCTTTGCTCAGTATTTAGTAGAAGCACCCTTTTGATCTAATACAGCCATGAGTCTTTTTGGGCAAGATGCAAAAAGTTTTTCACACCTGGATTTGGGGATCCTCTGCCATTCCTCCTTGCAGATCCTCTCCAGTTCTGTCAAGTTGGATGGTAAACATTGGTGGACAGCTATTTTTAGGTCTCTCCAGAGATGCTCAATTGGGTTTAAGTCAGGACTCTGGCTGGGCCATTCAAGAACAGTCACGAAGTTGTTGTGAAGCCATTCCTTCGTTATTTTAGCTGTGTGCTCATGGTCATTGTCTTGTTGGAAGGTAAACCTTCGGCCCAGTCTGAGGTCCTGAGCACTCTGGAGAAGGTTTTCGTCCAGGATATCGCTGTACTTTCCGCATTAATCTTTCCCTTGATTGCAACCAGTCGTCCTGTCCCTGCAGCTGAAAAACACCCCCACAACATGATACTGCCACCACCATGCTTCACTGTTGGGACTGTATTGGACAGGTGATGAGCAGTGCCTAGTTTTCTCCACATATACCGCTTAGAATTAAGGCCAAAAAGTTCGATCTTGATCTCATCAGACCAAAGAATCTTACTTCTCACCATCTTGGAGTCCTTTAGGTGTTTTTTAGCAACCTCCATTCGGGCTTTCATGTGTCTTGCACCGAGGAGAGGCTTCCGTCGGGCCACTCTGCCATAAAGCCCCGACTGGTGGAGGGCTGCAGTGATGGTTGACTTTCTACAACTTTCTCCCATCTCCCGACTGCATCTCTGGAGCTCAGCCACAGTGATCTTTGGGTTCTTCTTCTTTACCTCTCTCACCAAGGCTCTTCTCCCCCGATAGCTCAGTTTGGCCGGACGGCCAGCTCTAGGAAGGGTTCTGGTCGTCCCAAACGTCTTCCATTTAAGGATTATGGAGGCCACGGTGCTCTTAGGAACCTTAAGTGCAGCAGAATTTTTTTTGTAACCTTGGCCAGATCTGTGCCTTGCCACAATTCTGTCTCTGAGCTCTTTAGGCAGTTCCTTTGACCTCATGATTCTCATTTGCTCTGACATGCACTGTGAGCTGTAAGGTCTTATATAGACGGGTGTGTGGCTTTCCTAATCAAGTCCAATCAGTATAATCAAACACAGCTGGACTCAAATGAAGGTGTAGAACCATCTCAAGGATGATCAGAAGAAATGGACAACACCTGAGTTAAATATATGCGTGTCACAGCAAAGGGTCTGAATACTTAGGACCATGTGATATTTCAGTTTTTCTTTTTTAATAAATCTGCAAAAATGTCAACAATTCTGTGTTTTTCTGTCAATATGGGGTGCTGTGTGTACATTAATGAGGAAAAAAAATGAACTTAAATGATTTTAGCAAATGGCTGCAATATAACAAAGAGTGAAAAATTTAAGGGGGTCTGAATACTTTCCGTCCCCACTGTATATTTACCACTGCATAGAGATATTTAAAGTGGAGTTCCACCCAAAAATGGAACTTCCACTTTTTGGATTCCTCCCCCCCTCTGGTGTCACATTTGGCACCTTTCAGTGGGGAGGAGGGAGCAGATACCTGTCTAATACAGTGACCTACGCCACTTCCGGCGCCTACATTGTCCTCCCCTGCTGTATTCTGGGAGACACATAGATCCCAGAACACAGCAGGGACGCGCAGCACGACTCGCGCATGCGCATTAGGGAACCAGGAAGTGAAGCTGCACGGCTTCACTTCCTTATTCCCCTACCGAGGATGGCGGCGGCAGCAGCCGAGAGCCGACGGACGGATCGGCTTCAGCTGCCGACATCGCGGGCTCCCTGGACAGGTAAGTGCCCATGTATTAAAAGTCAGCAGCTGCAGTATTTGTAGCTGCTGGCTTTTAATATTTCTTTTTTGGCGGACCTCCGCTTTAAGAATAAATTGTCATTTTTTTTTAAAAACTTTACATATTAACTAAATTGTACACCGCACTTTTTTTAAGGTTATTAATCGAAACCATAATCATCCAACTAATCGATTATGAAAATAATTGTTAGTTGCATCCCTAGAATGATTACTGTAAAAGCCAATGACAGGTTATCACAACAATCGTGTAATTGTGATCCAGTTCCTTCCAGTCCCAATCGTTAGTACAAGACCAGGGACTGTCACCAACAGCTTGGTCTCTATGCTGGGAGCGTGCAAGCGAGTGCACTTGCAGCACAAACACTAAAACGCATACACTATATTACCAAAAGTATTGGGACTCCTTCCTTTACACCCACATGAACTTTAATGGCATCCCAGTCTTACTCCCTTGGGGTAAAGCAGCTTTAACCGCTTCAACTCTTCAAGTAAGGCTGTCCACAAGGTTTAGGAGTGTGTCTATGGGAATGTTTGACCATTCTTCCAGAAGCGCATTTTTGAGTTTAGGCACTGATATTTTCTAGAGAAGGCCTGGCTGCGCTCTAATTTATCCCAAAGATGTTCTGTCGGGTTAAGGTCAGGACTCTGCGCAGGCCAAGCAAGTTCCTCCACCCCAAACCCACTCATCTATATCTTTATGGACCACCTGCTTTGTAAATTTTGGTAAAAATGATAGGTCCACTTTGAGCTAGTCATAGTGTGGAGGTACATGATATCACCAAAAGATTGTGGAGCGTGAAGGACCAATAGCTAATGAGCCCCTTTAAAGGAGAAAGCGCAAGTTATGTTTTAATTTTGTGGAGCGCAAGATACTAAACATAAAGAGGAATGTTAATTAAAGTGATTGCAAAGGAAAACATTGTATTAAAAAAAAAAAAAAATAACAAACATAACCTACTTACCTGCTCTGTACAGTGGTTTTGCACAGGGCAGCCCCAATCCTCCTCTTTTTGGGTCCCTCGCCGACGCTCTGCGCCCCCCCCGTTGCTGAGTGCCCCCATAGCAAGCCGCTTGTTGTGAAGGCATTTGTGCATGCTCACTCTCGAGCCGACTCTCTGCATCCATAAGACACAGAGAGCAAGGCTCATCCCTGCCCTGCTCCCACCTCACTGGCTATGATTGACAGCAGCGGGAGCCAATGGCATCTCAGCCAATCAGGAGGGAGAGCCTCGGGTCTCCTGCACATTGCTGAATTGAGATGGGGCTTAGGTAAGTATTAGGGGGGCTGAGGAGGGAGCTACACACTGAAGGTTTTTTATCTCTATGCATAGAATGCATAAAGGTACAAAACCTTGAGCCTTTACAACTACTTTAGGTTGGACTTTTTTTTTATATCGCTTAACGCGTGGAGGTATTATGTATGAAAAGTTTATGTAATGTAAAGATTTTCCAACATGTGGGCTGATTTTTTTTTTTTTTTTGTTCACATTATAAATGTGCTATTTAAGATTTATCTTGTTGATATAGCGTTTTTGGGGCAGTGCTGCATTACATTATTTTATGTACTGTATATGATTGGAGGTGTGTGGAACACATAAAGTACCTGTAATGGCTGAAGGTTTTTTTACCTTAATGTATTTTATGCACTAAGGTAAATAAAACTTCTGTGTGCCAGAAGATCCCCCCCCCCCCATTTACCTAAACTTGATCTCGATCCAGAGATGTCCACAAGAGCAGCATCTCTCACTGCTTTCTCCCTTCTCACAGAACAGCCATTGGCTCCCACCACTGCCGTCAATCAAATTCTGTGACAAAAAAGCGGGGGAGGGGGGCTGGTGTCTGAGTGCCCCTGACTATGGGACACTTGATGAAAAGGAGGAGCCAGGAGCACAGGTTGGGGACCCCAAAAAGAAGGTGAGGATTGGGGCTGCTCTGCACAATACCATTACACAGAGCAGGTAAGTGTTACATGTTTATTCGTGTAATACAGAAACAAAACGTGCAAGTGGGATCAGAGATGCAGACACATAAGTAAGCAATTTGTTTTACTATTGATTGCCAAAAGTTTTGTTTCTTTTTTGTTCATCGATGGACACAGCACCTCAATCTTGACCATTGGGTTATATCGCCTCCGCAGTAGTAGGACTAGGCAGAACAAAAAAACACCTGGCTACGCCCATGGGCTGTCCTCAGTGAGTATATAACCCCCTCCCTGCTCTAGGTATTCAGTTTATTTCTGTCTGGTCAGGACCTAGCTCCTTGCTGGGATCTTTTGGTCCTAGCAAATTTTACTTTTTGTCTTTCTTCCATGCATTTTCTCCTGGAAGATCTGCAATCAACTGCCGGGCTGGGGGACGGACTGGATTATCTAGATCCAGTGGTCTCCCCAGTCCAGCCAGGGAGCACGTGCAGACCGCAGCTACACGCTAGGTCAGCCATGACATAGCCTCAACGGATGGAGGCTGGCCCGCAAGTTAAATGTCTCGCAGGGTCGCATACGAATGGGCTCTGGTCCGAGTCAGAGCGGTCCCTTGGACGATGGCCCCCTACTTCGGTGGCGAGGAGTTCTGTCTGGAGGGTCACCCGCTCCATGGATCTGTAAGTACAGTCCCCCCTTTCCTCCTTTGTGCAGTTTGGGGAGGACGCGGGTACGCTCCAGGAATAGTCAGACCTGTCTGTAGGATCCCTCCTCCCATCCTAAAGTCTCTTGGTTAAACTGGGCTTCCCCCTCCCCCCACAGATTGGTGGGTGTCCTAGGGCAGGCAGCAGAGACCCCTGGAGGGGTCTCCCCCACCATTCCCCTTCTGTGTGGTGTGTGTCCTGCCCTAGCAGTATGGGGGGGAGGCCCCAGTGCAGAGGGTGCAGGGGAGACCCCTAGGTGCATGCCCTGCTGTGTGTGCAGTTTGGGGGTCCCAGTGCAGAGAGCACAGGGGTGTCCCCTTAAATGTTCACCCTGCCTGGTGGAGTACAGTATCTTTTGGAAGGGGGTCCCCTTGCACAGGGTGCAGCGATGTTGAAGCTACAGAGAGGATCCTGGCAGCATGTTTCAGCATGTCAAATGGGTGGCAGGCATGTTTGGGTGGTCCGGTGACATCACGGCGGCCATTTTTCCTTGGTCTGGCTGGTCTCCAGCCTGCGGCCTTGTTTGTGTAGCCGATGATGTCACGGCGGCAATTTTAATGCAGTGATGGCAAACCTTGGCACCCCAGATGTTTTGGAACTACATTTCCCATGATGCTCATGCACTCTGAAGTGTAGTTGAGCATCATAGGAAAAGTAGTTCCAAAACATCTGGGGTGCCAAGGTTCGCCATCACTGGTCTAGTGAGACGCTAGAGAAGGCCGGAACCTTGTGGAGATGCCAGAGCTCCTCCTCTTCCTCCCCTATGCTTCTCTTCCTGCCCCGGGATATATGAAATGGACGCCGACATTGGTGTTGCTGGGTCCAAATTGCAGCGCTCCTCTGCTTGGTAGGGTGGGTCTTTGGGGGTCCTTGTGTATTTATTTCCCTCTACCCTGGCCATTGGGGTGTCCCTTAGTGGTGCCAAAGTTCCTTTGTACTGCAGGGTCTTCTTCCCTATGGAGCCTCAGGGTCACATCTCACCCACTGATCCACTCATGGAGGTGGCAGGTCCCTCCGAACCCCAGCTTCCCATGGTTGCGCTGATGGAGGTCCGTGAGTCATTGGTATCCCGGGTGGAAGTAGCGTGTGGGCAAAGACCCAGGAGGAAGCGTCCCCCCGCCTTCCCTTACTCAGTCTGTCTCAGCTGATTATGAGCCTGATGCCGCTGGGGCCGTGGCCCATCCACGGGGGTTTAATATCTCGCCCCCTGACCCGTCCAATAGTGAGGATGAGTCCTCTGCGGTCTCAGCAGCAAGTGAAAAAGCGCTGGTGGATGCACTTGTTACTGCGGTGTGAGAGACTCTAAAGATGGAGGATGCGGCTGACAGGGCTACAGATGTGGCTGTGTTCTTTGGTATGCATAAGTCACCTTGCACACCAAGGGTGTTTCCTTATCTGCCTTTTGATTGGTTGTTCCCATTCCTTATGTGTAAACCTAAGTCACCCTTTGTGGTCCCCAAACATTTCTCAGTACGCTACCCCTTTGAAGAATCACTTTTTAAAAAGTGGTCTACCCCACCAGTGGTGCACCCTCCTGTTTCCAGGTTGAATGAAGCAACCATGATCCCAGTAGAGGAATCCCCGTCCTTTAAGGACCCGGCTGACAGGAAAGCGGAGGCTGTGGCACGCAGCATGTTTACTATGGCTGGGTTGGCATTGTGTCCAGTCTTGGCCTCGGCCCTGGTGTCGCAGACCCTAACTGAATAGGCCAAGCTTTTGCACCAGGGTCTGGGTAGTGAGCAGGTTCCGCTGCTTATGTTGGTTTAGCGGAGCAGTTGGTCCATGGGCTGCAGTATATTTGTGATGCAGCCTTGGCTGCAGTTCCTGTGCTGTCCAAACTTTCTGTTTCAGCGGTGGTGATTTAGACATGTGCTGTGGCTTAAGTATTGGTCAAGGCGACCGCCTGTTTGGGGCTACCCTGGATGACATCATTAAGGGTGTCACAGGGGGAAAGAGTACCTTCCTGCCTCAATTTAGGCAAGGGGAGGAGCCTCATCGCAGGTGGAGGCCTTCCTTCTCGGCCCACAAGAAATGCTTCCGGGACTGCAGATAAAGAAAACAGATCTCTTAAGTCTTCCCCGGAAAGTTCCAAGTAATCTTGGTCTAGTTAGCCTAGAGCAGGCTTCTTCAGATCCACTGACAAGACTCCTTCAGCATGAAGGTCTGCCCTCACCCATTGCTGGGGTGGGGGGACATCTTCGCTGGTTTCCAGATTCATGGACCTCCTTCGTGAGCATCAAGGGGGTCCTCGAATTGAACCTTTTGGGGTTACCAAAGAAGGGGGACAGAATTTGTCCACTTCGGGGGGCCTTGTGTGCGTATAATTCCTGTAAAGGTTTGGGTGATGTCCAAACTACCCAAGGTCCCCTCTAGCCCTGTCCAGGGAATTGAGCTACCTGGGTCTGACTCTGGAGTGAATGCTGACCAGGTTAGTAGTTTTTCTTCTCAAACATCGGCCCCTTCAGCAGGTTCAGTTCAACGGGAAGTAACTGAGGCTCGTGGCAATCTCTTAAGTTTCTCTGGTAGATGCCGCAGTCGTCCAAGTGCCACTGCGGGGCCAACACCTTCCTCTTCTGCGGTGCCTGCGAAGGACCTAGGCGAAAGTCTTCCGGTGGCGTAAAGGTCCCTTGGATGCTACCTCTCAAAGAGGACCAGTTGTACCGAGGGCTGAGCTTCCATCCTGCTTTACCACATACGATGGTATATCTTACTAGAAGCAGACTTCCTCGCCTTCACCATAGTGGGGATCACTGATCCCGACAGACCTCTATTTCTGAGTACCTGGCTTTCAATGGCTAGGCCATTAAAACCAGTCACTGGGGGGCAGAGGGGGACCTGACCCCCCCAACATTATGCTGTGCCCCAGAATGTGCCCCCCCAATTAAAAAAAAAATGCAGGGGAAGGAGCAGATCGGGCGCCATGGTTGTGTGAGCGCTCGCATTATGCAGTGTCAGCGAGCAGAGGGAGGTGGGAGGAAACACCCGCAGGAGCTGACTGGGGATGCTCTCTCTCTTAGACATTGCCTTTTTGTAAAATAATTTTTTTTTTTTTTAATTGGGGGGCACATTTTGGGGCACAGCATAATGTTGGGGGGGTCAGGTCCCCCTTTGCCCCCCCCTAATGTTGCCATTGAGGCTCCTGTGTCCTGGTTAGGGCTCTTGTGGTTAGCCTTGGGTTATTTTGCCCACCCCTCATTTTTCTTTGGCACTGCTTTTGGACGTCCCAATGGTCAAGATTAAGGAGGCGTTGTGTCCGTTGATGAACTCAGAAAATTAGATTTTACGGCGAGTACAAAAATCCAACTTTTTTAACTATTACGATTGCGATTACTTTCAAGTCTGTATATATATTAAAATCAGTCTGTATGTGCAGTAGCATGCTCTGCACATGCTCAGTTTGGTGTGTATTGCTAGAGAGTTTTTTTTTTTTGGAAGGGTGCATGTGATCGGCACAGGGTCAATCAGCACTGTCCAGACAGAGGGTCAGGGGTCCTGCTGCCTCATAGGACAGTCAGAGGAGAATTAAGACTCCTCCTACAAGCTTTAACCAGTGCTCAGCTGGACACTGATAGAAGTCACAAGACTGCTGTATACTGCTGATGAGAAAAGGTATTTAACTGTTTATATTTACTTAAATAATTGCATTTCCATGTTCTGTGTACTGTGGGAGACCAGATATAGTGAATGCAGGGTCCTGGGTTTAGTAACACTTTTACAAAAAAACATAAACAAGAAAATTGCTCAGCAAAATACTGTCCAAGCTACATAAATTTTTACTTTAACTCAAGTAATACTTTAAGTCTTTTTTCCCCAGAGAGATTTCCTACTCAGTTGCTTTAACTGTACAAGACCTGATCCGTATACTGTACCTTTAATTTTATGTGCTTAATTATCTGCCAGACCTGTCCATGTACTTCCTAAGAGAAAATGTGACATTCCTCAGGTTAATAAACCCTGCTATAGATGAATGTTTTTTTTCTTGGCCTTGTCTAGCACATCATGCTCTGTTTGTCTCAGATTCAGATGTTACCTACAGTGTTAAAGCTGATGATGGATGCTACACGTGGATTGCTAATAAAGTCAGAAGGTGTGCTGGCTTATCACAAGAGTTTCCTCCATTGTCAGGTAGCTCTTAGGTTAATTATCAGTCCAAACTTTTTTTACAATGTGAACGACATTGAAGAACATCATGTTGTAGGTGGGTAATATGAAGAACAACCTGTCTTCTTTAAAGTGTTCAGCTTTTTCTTTTCTTCTGAAAAAGTGAACTAACACCCTCCCCACTCCCCTGGTCCCTGGTGTACTTATCTTCTGTGGTTGATGCCCTGTCAGTGCCCACGCAGCTGTTGTAGTGGTCTGGAGATTTAAAATCCCCACTTTTCCCCTTTTCATTCAGCAGATCTTCTGTGACCACTCAGAGAGCTTCTGATTGGTCAGCACCACCATGTGCTGACCAATCGGAAGCACTCTATGCTGTCACAGAAGCCCTAGAAATTGAAGAGGGAGTCACGTGGGGACATTAAATGTCCAGACTGATGCACCAACTTAGTGGGTGCGGTGACGGCGCATCACCCATAGAAGGGAAGTACAGCAGGGACCAGGGAAGTGGGGAGGGCATTAGTTCAGCTTTTCATTTTTTTTTTTTTAAAAGGTGAACTAACACTTTAAAGTGAGCCTGACCTGGCGTAAAACATTTGTAAGATAACCGCAGTGGTGAAATGCAGGTACTTTGCTAGTCTACAGGTACCTGTGTCCCTGCAGAGCTCCTCAGATTTTAGGACTGTATTTGGGGACTCATTAGGCCCCACACCCTCTTAACACTATGCCCCATCTGTGTAGTTCAACTGTCAAATGCCAGAACTTAAATGCGTAGTGGGGACTCTGGCATTAATAGTTAAATGTCAGGTGGTGGGGCTTAGTACCAGAGGGGGACGACCTCAACATGGGCAGAAATTGTAGCCCCATATAGAGTCTGGGCCTATCCAATGCATATGCGGGGACAAAGAGCATTGATCTGAAGACTAACACTTACAAAGACCAAACAGTACCTACACTTAAATACTCTTGTAACTTAAGTGTTTTAGGCCAGGCCAAGTTTACTTCTAGCCCTATACACACTGTGGCAAAATGGAGCACTCAGTACCTGTCTATCGTGCCATCCAAGCACTCACTGGCAGTGGGTTGAGTAAAAGGTAGTCAAAATGAGTACAGTACATTGATTATTATTATTATTATTATTATTATTATACAGGATTTATATAGCGCCGACAGTTTACGCAGCGCTTTACAACAACATTAGGGCAGACAGTACAAGTACAATACAATTCAATACAGGAGGAATCAGAGGGCCCTGCTCGTTAGAGCTTACAATCTAGGAGGGAGGGTCAAGTTATACAAAAGGGTAATAGCTGTGGGGGATGAGCTAATGGAGAAAATAATGCAGTTGTTAGATGGAGGCAGGATAGGCTTCTCTGAAGAGGAAAGTCTTCAGGGATCGCCTAAAAGTGGATAAATTTGGAGACAGTCTGACAGATTGGGGTAGGGAATTCCAGAGGATGGGTGAGGCTCGGGAGAAGTCCTGGAGGCGGATATGGGAGGAGGTGATGAGGGAGCTAGAGAGCAGGAGATCTTGGAAGGAACGGAGATGGCGTTTAGGTTGGTATTTTGAGACTAGGTTAGTGATGTAGCTGGGGGCACAGTTGTGGATGGCTTTGTAACTTATTGTTAGTATTTTGAATTTAATTTGTTGGGCGAGTGGTAGCCAATGGAGGGATTGGCAGAGAGGGGTAGCAGACACTGATCGGTTTGTAAGGTGGATGAGTCTGGCAGCAGCATTCATGATGGACTGAAGGGGGGATAGTCTATTTAAAGGTAAGCCAATGAGGAGTGAGTTGCAGTAGTCAAGGTGAGAGATAACCAGGGAGTGAATCAGGAGCTTTGTAGTTTCACTGGTTAGAAAGGGACGTAGTTTAGAGATGTTGCGGAGGTTGAGGCGGCAAGCTTTGGAAAGTGATTGGATGTGGGGCTGAAAGGAGAGTTCAGAATCTAGGATAACACCTAGCACCCTGACATGTGGGGACGGGTGGATGGTTTTGCCATTGCTCTTCACAGAGAAGTCAGGGGAAGAGGCACGTGGGGGAGGAAATATTATAAGCTCGGTTTTGGACAAGTTGAGTTTGAGGAAGTGGTGTGACATCCATACAGATATGTCGGTTAGTAAGTTAGTGATGCGTGAGGAGACTGATGGAGTGAGTTGAGGGGTGGAGAGATAGATTTGTGTGTCATCAGCATAGAAATGATATTGAAAGCCATGAGAGGCTATCAGCTGACCCAGGGAAGAGGTGTAGATTGAAAATAAAAGAGGTCCAAGAACAGAACCTTGGGGGACCCCGACAGAGAAGGGAAGAGGAGTGGAGGAAGTAGAATTGTAAGTGACACTGAAGGTGCGTTGGGATAGGTAGGATGAGAGCCACTGAAGAGCACAGTCACGGAGACCGATGGAGTGAAGTTTTTTGAGGAGGAGGGGGTGGTCAACCGTGTCAAAGGCAGCTGAAAGATCCAGAAGTAGGAGTACAGAATAGTGTCCGTTGGTTTTTGCAGTTAGTAGGTCATTTGTGAGTTTTAAAAGAGCAGTTTCTGTGGAGTGTTGAGGGCAAAATCCAGATTGAAGGGGATCAAGAAGGTTGTTTTTAATGAGGTGGTCACTCAGTTGGTTG
This sequence comes from Aquarana catesbeiana, assembly GCF_042186555.1. Classification (NCBI taxonomy): domain Eukaryota; kingdom Metazoa; phylum Chordata; class Amphibia; order Anura; family Ranidae; genus Aquarana; species Aquarana catesbeiana. The sequence goes on along the minus strand of NC_133324.1, from coordinate 120,519,541 downwards.
TAAACCAGGCGTTCAAGGAGTTTAGAGGAAAGGGGGAGCAAGGAGATAGGGCGTAGGTTGTTAAGATTGGTAGGGTCCAAGGATGGTTTTTTGAGTATGGGAGTGACCAGTGCATGTTTTAGAGCATCGGGGAAGACGCCAGAGGTGAGGGAGAGATTGAAGATGTGGGTTAGAGAGTTTAGGATGGGGTCAGAGGGTGACCGTAGCATTTGAGAGGGAACAGGGTCCAGGGGACAGGTAGTTAGGTGGGCGATAGAAAGGAGTTTAGCAACTTCGTCTGGAGTAGTAGATTTGAATAGAGGTAGTGTCAGTTGTATCTGTTGACATGGGGTCTTAGCTGGGGGAGATACCTGTAGAGTGGAGATTTCATCACGGATTGTATCAATCTTGTTTTAGTGATTAGCGATTTCCTGGGCAGTGAGTAAATCAGTGGGGGGAGGCGGTGGAGGACAAAGTAGAGAGTTGAAGGTAGAGAAGAGTTTACGGGGATTGGATGAGAAGGTATTAATAAGAGTTGTAAAATAGGTTTGCTTGGCAGTGTGGAGGAAAGAATAGTATTTTTGGAGGGCAGATTTGTATTGGTTGAAGTCTTTGAGAGACTTGGTCTTGTGCCACAGACGCTCAAGAACGCGACTACGTTTTTTGAGAATTTTAGTGTCATCTGTTTGCCAGGGTTGTAGGGGTCGAGGCCTGATTCTGCGTGTAGTGAGGGGAGCGAGCTTGTCCAGGGTGGAGGACAGAGATTTATTGTAGATGGATATGGCTTGGTTGGGGCAGGACAGGGGGGAGATTTTGTCATAGAGGTGGTCGGTAGCAGAGTAGAGGAGAGAGGAGTTGAAGTTGCGAAAGTTTCTACGGGTGACGGTTAGGCGATTGGAGGGAAAGGTGGTGGAAGACAGGGGGAGAGAGAAACTAATAAGGTGGTGGTCGGAGAGAGGAAAAGGATTGTTTGAGAAGTTGCATGGAGTGCATAGGTAAGAGAATACAAGGTCAAGGGTGTTGCCATCAGAGTGAGTAGAAGCCTGTACCCATTGCTTCAGGTCAAATGAAGAGGTTAGAGTAAGAAGTTTAGAAGTAGCAGGAATGTTTGTATTAGCAGGGATGTTGAAATCACCGAGAAGGATTGTGGGAATTTCCGAAGAGAGAAAGTAGGGTAGCCAGGCAGAAAACTCATCAAGGAAAGTCGATAATGGTCCAGGGGGCCGGTAGATCACAGCAATTCTTAGGGAAGTGGGAGAGAATAGACGTATACAGTGGGCTTCGAATGATGAGAGTGAAAAAGAGGGAGGAGGGTGAATAACCTGGAAGGTGCTCTGGGGGGATAGGAGGAATCCCACTCCACTTCCCTTGCGTCCATTAGGCCTGGGGGAGTGAGTCCAGTGAAGGCCACCCTGGGAGAGGGAAGCAGGAGAAGGGGTGTCATATTCGTGGAGCCAGGTTTCTGTGAGAGCAAGTAGATTAAAGGAATTAGTGACAAAGAGGTCATGAACAGCAGTGAGTTTGTTGCAGACAGAGCGGGCGTTCCAGAGGTCGCAGGAGAGAGTGAGGCTGGTGTTGGCAAGAAGAGGAATGGAGACTAGATTGTGTAGATTGCGACTACTGCCAGAGGGTGTAGGGTGATGGTGATGGGTGTGTTGGGCACAGTTAAATAAAGTGGGCCCAGGGTTTGGGGAAATATCTCCAGCGATTAGGAGAAGCAGAAGAGTGAGGGAGGTAATATGAGAATATGATTTGTATGAGGGGACATGCTTCAGTATCCTGGGGGGTATGTTAGCAAGTGGGCTTAGAGTTAGAAAGAGGTGATGAATGCAGTAATAGGGGGAGGGGAGAAGTGAGGGTGATATGTACAGGTTGTGGGGTGGAGCAGAGGGATGTAGAAAAGAGAGCTTGAGGAGAGAGGCAGCAATTGTGAAAAGGAGGAGAGGTAAAGAGTGCATGTTTCAGAGAGGAAGATGATAAAATTAGGAAATGGGGTCACCTGCAGTCTTTTATAGTTTGCTTTGTGCAAATCGCTGAAGTGCAAGAGCAGAAGTGCCACTTATTTTAAGAACGCCACTTCTTTGGAAGAACCCCCTGTATGTGCAGCCCCCTGTATGTGTTCCCCCGTAAGGAAGGCCTTGTTTTTATACTGTGTGTTGGGTGTGGGTTGAACCTGGCAATTAATCAATTAGGAGGGCATATTAGCAACACAGCTAGCAGGGCATAACTTTCACACCACAATCAAACTGCAAGGGGACTAAAAGGCCAAAATTGTAAAGATAAGGCAACCCATAATTTAGGTAAGACTTAATGGCTAAATAAACATTGAAATAATGTGAGCATGGCTACAGATGGAGTTGAAACAGTGGTGACAAACAGATTTACCCAATAAGCTTTTTTGCAGTCATGCAATGTTCAGTTTTAAGGTATGTGGAGATATAAACGCAGGTTTACCCAATAAGCTTTTTTGCAGTCATGCAATGTTCAGTTTTAAGGTATGTGGAGATATAAACGCAGGTTTACCTGTGAAGAGAGAAGAAGATGTTCAGGTGGATTGGGCAAGAGCAGAAGTGCCACTTATTTTAAGAACGCCACTTCTTTGGAAGAACCCCCTGTATGTGCAGCCCCCTGTATGTGTTCCCCCGTAAGGAAGGCCTTGTTTTTATACTGTGTGTTGGGTGTGGGTTGAACCTGGCAATTAATCAATTAGGAGGGCATATTAGCAACACAGCTAGCAGGGCATAACTTTCACACCACAATCAAACTGCAAGGGGACTAAAAGGCCAAAATTGTAAAGATAAGGCAACCCATAATTTAGGTAAGACTTAATGGCTAAATAAACATTGAAATAATGTGAGCATGGCTACAGATGGAGTTGAAACAGTGGTGACAAACAGATTTACCCAATAAGCTTTTTTGCAGTCATGCAATGTTCAGTTTTAAGGTATGTGGAGATATAAACGCAGGTTTACCCAATAAGCTTTTTTGCAGTCATGCAATGTTCAGTTTTAAGGTATGTGGAGATATAAACGCAGGTTTACCTGTGAAGAGAGAAGAAGATGTTCAGGTGGATTGGGCAAGAGCAGAAGTGCCACTTATTTTAAGAACGCCACTTCTTTGGAAGAACCCCCTGTATGTGCAGCCCCCTGTATGTGTTCCCCCGTAAGGAAGGCCTTGTTTTTATACTGTGTGTTGGGTGTGGGTTGAACCTGGCAATTAATCAATTAGGAGGGCATATTAGCAACACAGCTAGCAGGGCATAACTTTCACACCACAATCAAACTGCAAGGGGACTAAAAGGCCAAAATTGTAAAGATAAGGCAACCCATAATTTAGGTAAGACTTAATGGCTAAATAAACATTGAAATAATGTGAGCATGGCTACAGATGGAGTTGAAACAGTGGTGACAAACAGATTTACCCAATAAGCTTTTTTGCAGTCATGCAATGTTCAGTTTTAAGGTATGTGGAGATATAAACGCAGGTTTACCCAATAAGCTTTTTTGCAGTCATGCAATGTTCAGTTTTAAGGTATGTGGAGATATAAACGCAGGTTTACCTGTGAAGAGAGAAGAAGATGTTCAGGTGGATTGGGCAAGAGCAGAAGTGCCACTTATTTTAAGAACGCCACTTCTTTGGAAGAACCCCCTGTATGTGCAGCCCCCTGTATGTGTTCCCCCGTAAGGAAGGCCTTGTTTTTATACTGTGTGTTGGGTGTGGGTTGAACCTGGCAATTAATCAATTAGGAGGGCATATTAGCAACACAGCTAGCAGGGCATAACTTTCACACCACAATCAAACTGCAAGGGGACTAAAAGGCCAAAATTGTAAAGATAAGGCAACCCATAATTTAGGTAAGACTTAATGGCTAAATAAACATTGAAATAATGTGAGCATGGCTACAGATGGAGTTGAAACAGTGGTGACAAACAGATTTACCCAATAAGCTTTTTTGCAGTCATGCAATGTTCAGTTTTAAGGTATGTGGAGATATAAACGCAGGTTTACCCAATAAGCTTTTTTGCAGTCATGCAATGTTCAGTTTTAAGGTATGTGGAGATATAAACGCAGGTTTACCTGTGAAGAGAGAAGAAGATGTTCAGGTGGATTGGGCAAGAGCAGAAGTGCCACTTATTTTAAGAACGCCACTTCTTTGGAAGAACCCCCTGTATGTGCAGCCCCCTGTATGTGTTCCCCCGTAAGGAAGGCCTTGTTTTTATACTGTGTGTTGGGTGTGGGTTGAACCTGGCAATTAATCAATTAGGAGGGCATATTAGCAACACAGCTAGCAGGGCATAACTTTCACACCACAATCAAACTGCAAGGGGACTAAAAGGCCAAAATTGTAAAGATAAGGCAACCCATAATTTAGGTAAGACTTAATGGCTAAATAAACATTGAAATAATGTGAGCATGGCTACAGATGGAGTTGAAACAGTGGTGACAAACAGATTTACCCAATAAGCTTTTTTGCAGTCATGCAATGTTCAGTTTTAAGGTATGTGGAGATATAAACGCAGGTTTACCCAATAAGCTTTTTTGCAGTCATGCAATGTTCAGTTTTAAGGTATGTGGAGATATAAACGCAGGTTTACCTGTGAAGAGAGAAGAAGATGTTCAGGTGGATTGGGCAAGAGCAGAAGTGCCACTTATTTTAAGAACGCCACTTCTTTGGAAGAACCCCCTGTATGTGCAGCCCCCTGTATGTGTTCCCCCGTAAGGAAGGCCTTGTTTTTATACTGTGTGTTGGGTGTGGGTTGAACCTGGCAATTAATCAATTAGGAGGGCATATTAGCAACACAGCTAGCAGGGCATAACTTTCACACCACAATCAAACTGCAAGGGGACTAAAAGGCCAAAATTGTAAAGATAAGGCAACCCATAATTTAGGTAAGACTTAATGGCTAAATAAACATTGAAATAATGTGAGCATGGCTACAGATGGAGTTGAAACAGTGGTGACAAACAGATTTACCCAATAAGCTTTTTTGCAGTCATGCAATGTTCAGTTTTAAGGTATGTGGAGATATAAACGCAGGTTTACCCAATAAGCTTTTTTGCAGTCATGCAATGTTCAGTTTTAAGGTATGTGGAGATATAAACGCAGGTTTACCTGTGAAGAGAGAAGAAGATGTTCAGGTGGATTGGGCAAGAGCAGAAGTGCCACTTATTTTAAGAACGCCACTTCTTTGGAAGAACCCCCTGTATGTGCAGCCCCCTGTATGTGTTCCCCCGTAAGGAAGGCCTTGTTTTTATACTGTGTGTTGGGTGTGGGTTGAACCTGGCAATTAATCAATTAGGAGGGCATATTAGCAACACAGCTAGCAGGGCATAACTTTCACACCACAATCAAACTGCAAGGGGACTAAAAGGCCAAAATTGTAAAGATAAGGCAACCCATAATTTAGGTAAGACTTAATGGCTAAATAAACATTGAAATAATGTGAGCATGGCTACAGATGGAGTTGAAACAGTGGTGACAAACAGATTTACCCAATAAGCTTTTTTGCAGTCATGCAATGTTCAGTTTTAAGGTATGTGGAGATATAAACGCAGGTTTACCCAATAAGCTTTTTTGCAGTCATGCAATGTTCAGTTTTAAGGTATGTGGAGATATAAACGCAGGTTTACCTGTGAAGAGAGAAGAAGATGTTCAGGTGGATTGGGCAAGAGCAGAAGTGCCACTTATTTTAAGAACGCCACTTCTTTGGAAGAACCCCCTGTATGTGCAGCCCCCTGTATGTGTTCCCCCGTAAGGAAGGCCTTGTTTTTATACTGTGTGTTGGGTGTGGGTTGAACCTGGCAATTAATCAATTAGGAGGGCATATTAGCAACACAGCTAGCAGGGCATAACTTTCACACCACAATCAAACTGCAAGGGGACTAAAAGGCCAAAATTGTAAAGATAAGGCAACCCATAATTTAGGTAAGACTTAATGGCTAAATAAACATTGAAATAATGTGAGCATGGCTACAGATGGAGTTGAAACAGTGGTGACAAACAGATTTACCCAATAAGCTTTTTTGCAGTCATGCAATGTTCAGTTTTAAGGTATGTGGAGATATAAACGCAGGTTTACCCAATAAGCTTTTTTGCAGTCATGCAATGTTCAGTTTTAAGGTATGTGGAGATATAAACGCAGGTTTACCTGTGAAGAGAGAAGAAGATGTTCAGGTGGATTGGGCAAGAGCAGAAGTGCCACTTATTTTAAGAACGCCACTTCTTTGGAAGAACCCCCTGTATGTGCAGCCCCCTGTATGTGTTCCCCCGTAAGGAAGGCCTTGTTTTTATACTGTGTGTTGGGTGTGGGTTGAACCTGGCAATTAATCAATTAGGAGGGCATATTAGCAACACAGCTAGCAGGGCATAACTTTCACACCACAATCAAACTGCAAGGGGACTAAAAGGCCAAAATTGTAAAGATAAGGCAACCCATAATTTAGGTAAGACTTAATGGCTAAATAAACATTGAAATAATGTGAGCATGGCTACAGATGGAGTTGAAACAGTGGTGACAAACAGATTTACCCAATAAGCTTTTTTGCAGTCATGCAATGTTCAGTTTTAAGGTATGTGGAGATATAAACGCAGGTTTACCCAATAAGCTTTTTTGCAGTCATGCAATGTTCAGTTTTAAGGTATGTGGAGATATAAACGCAGGTTTACCTGTGAAGAGAGAAGAAGATGTTCAGGTGGATTGGGCAAGAGCAGAAGTGCCACTTATTTTAAGAACGCCACTTCTTTGGAAGAACCCCCTGTATGTGCAGCCCCCTGTATGTGTTCCCCCGTAAGGAAGGCCTTGTTTTTATACTGTGTGTTGGGTGTGGGTTGAACCTGGCAATTAATCAATTAGGAGGGCATATTAGCAACACAGCTAGCAGGGCATAACTTTCACACCACAATCAAACTGCAAGGGGACTAAAAGGCCAAAATTGTAAAGATAAGGCAACCCATAATTTAGGTAAGACTTAATGGCTAAATAAACATTGAAATAATGTGAGCATGGCTACAGATGGAGTTGAAACAGTGGTGACAAACAGATTTACCCAATAAGCTTTTTTGCAGTCATGCAATGTTCAGTTTTAAGGTATGTGGAGATATAAACGCAGGTTTACCCAATAAGCTTTTTTGCAGTCATGCAATGTTCAGTTTTAAGGTATGTGGAGATATAAACGCAGGTTTACCTGTGAAGAGAGAAGAAGATGTTCAGGTGGATTGGGCAAGAGCAGAAGTGCCACTTATTTTAAGAACGCCACTTCTTTGGAAGAACCCCCTGTATGTGCAGCCCCCTGTATGTGTTCCCCCGTAAGGAAGGCCTTGTTTTTATACTGTGTGTTGGGTGTGGGTTGAACCTGGCAATTAATCAATTAGGAGGGCATATTAGCAACACAGCTAGCAGGGCATAACTTTCACACCACAATCAAACTGCAAGGGGACTAAAAGGCCAAAATTGTAAAGATAAGGCAACCCATAATTTAGGTAAGACTTAATGGCTAAATAAACATTGAAATAATGTGAGCATGGCTACAGATGGAGTTGAAACAGTGGTGACAAACAGATTTACCCAATAAGCTTTTTTGCAGTCATGCAATGTTCAGTTTTAAGGTATGTGGAGATATAAACGCAGGTTTACCCAATAAGCTTTTTTGCAGTCATGCAATGTTCAGTTTTAAGGTATGTGGAGATATAAACGCAGGTTTACCTGTGAAGAGAGAAGAAGATGTTCAGGTGGATTGGGCAAGAGCAGAAGTGCCACTTATTTTAAGAACGCCACTTCTTTGGAAGAACCCCCTGTATGTGCAGCCCCCTGTATGTGTTCCCCCGTAAGGAAGGCCTTGTTTTTATACTGTGTGTTGGGTGTGGGTTGAACCTGGCAATTAATCAATTAGGAGGGCATATTAGCAACACAGCTAGCAGGGCATAACTTTCACACCACAATCAAACTGCAAGGGGACTAAAAGGCCAAAATTGTAAAGATAAGGCAACCCATAATTTAGGTAAGACTTAATGGCTAAATAAACATTGAAATAATGTGAGCATGGCTACAGATGGAGTTGAAACAGTGGTGACAAACAGATTTACCCAATAAGCTTTTTTGCAGTCATGCAATGTTCAGTTTTAAGGTATGTGGAGATATAAACGCAGGTTTACCCAATAAGCTTTTTTGCAGTCATGCAATGTTCAGTTTTAAGGTATGTGGAGATATAAACGCAGGTTTACCCAATAAGCTTTTTTGCAGTCATGCAATGTTCAGTTTTAAGGTATGTGGAGATATAAACGCAGGTTTACCTGTGAAAAGAGAAGAAGATGTTCAGGTGGATTGGGCAAGAGCAGAAGTGCCACTTATTTTAAGAACGCCACTTCTTTGGAAGAACCCCCTGTATGTGCAGCCCCCTGTCTATCGTGCCATCCAAGCACTCACTGGCAGTGGGTTGAGTAAAAGGTAGTCAAAATGAGTACAGTACATTGATGCACAGTAGTCCAAAGTGCCTTGCCTTGTTTGACAACAGTGTCCAATTTAATGTAATTATTTTCCCCAGGAAGCCCTGAACTAATATCTGGCAGGGAGCAGAGACCTGGAAATTAATCTAAGAGTTTGATGCTTTTTTTTCAGCTTTCAGTGAATGAATTTATGAAGCAGACCATTTTTTTAAGAATGCCAACGTAAAAGGTGTTTATTGTTTAATGGACCAGTTTACTTAAAACTTCTATGTACGGATGCTGAGGGTTGAAAAGCACTCTGGCTCCTTATGACCCTAAGGATCGCCAACTGACGTATCTACCCAGCACAACTCCTTGCTCTTTTCCCCAAAACTTAGAGTTACTCTTCCTGTCGCATTCTACAGAACACAAACATCCAGTAGGTTGTTGAGAAACCATGCTAGTGGAGCTTGTAAGAGGCATAAGAAGCTAATGGACAATTCAACCCACTAAAACCTTAAAGAGCAGTTTCAGTTTTGAATAAATACATCCATTTCTAGGGAAACTTCATCAGTTACAAGGTTCTAGCAAATGTTATTGCAGATCATTACCTGCTGTTATGTATGAGGTAGCTAAAAGCTTTGTGAGAAAACCAATATTCAGTTCAATTAGTTTAAGGCTCTGTTTCCACTAGTGCGACTTTTCATGCGACTTGGGACTGAAAAGTCGCATGACAAATTGTTTCCCATGATTTCCAATGAGTACCGTTCATATCTGTGCGACTTCAAGTCGCAGCGACTTCAAAGTAGTCCCTGCACTACTTTGGTCCCACTTTGATGCGACTTGAGGTCTATAGATACAGGCATTGCTCCAAATCGCGGTAAAAAGTCGCGGTAAAATCGCGGTAAAAAATCGCGGCAAAATCGCGCGACTTTGGGGACGCACTAGTGGAAACCTAGCCTAAATGTGTGTGAGTACAATTGGAGAAATTTAAAATAGACAATTCTAGATAAATGTATCTTTGTCTTGGTTCAACATGGAACTCAAACAGTTGCTGTTGCGTTAGTGAGAAAGAAACTGCTAAAGTTAATTTTATGTGGTGACACTTTAAACCTCAAGCAAACTACTTAATAGTTAAAATACATATTTGGCAGCTATTTTACCTGCCAGAATATCTGCATTTCTGTCCATCCAGTCCAGAGATTTGCACAACCCTACTGCACAGCCCAGCCAGGTGGATAGTTTTGCTTTCTCTGTTACAGTATAGCCTGTAGAGGGCGTACAGTTGTGTCATCTCTCCACCAACAGCCTAATAATTGGACAGCGAAAGACTGAGGTATTTGTTTGATTGCTGCTGTACAGGGTATTGCTGGAGGCTCGTACCAGATTATGGTAGTTGCTTTTGAAAAATATAATGTATTAATGAATATATACAACTTTTATGTCAGAAGTTCAGCTTTACATCCCAAGACCATTAAAAAAAAAAAAATACGTTCCCAATAATGGCATTATAAGATATTTTTATCTATTAGGCCCCTTTCACACTGGGGCATTGGTGCTGTCCGTGGTAAAGCGCCACTATTTTTAGCGGCGCTTTACCATAGTTTTTGCGGTGGTTTTAGGCTGCTAGCGGGGCACTTTTAACCCCCGCTAGCAGCCGAAAAAGGGTTAAAACGACCCACAAAGTGCCACTGCAGCAACACCGTTCCTTCACCGCTCCAAAGATGCTGCTTGCAGGAGTTTTTTTACTGCCATGCCAGCGCATCGGCTTTCACACTGAGACTGCAGGGGAGCTGTTTTTCAGGCGCTTTACAGGAGCTATTTTTAGCCCAAAAGCGCCTGCAAAACGTCTCGGTGAGAAAGGGGTCTTATCTTGTATATTTAAAGTTTTTCACCTTTTTAGAAAAAAAAAATGAAAAGGTGATCTAAATTAATACCTTACAACCTCCCTACCCCTGGTTCTTGCTGAACTTACCTCCATGGGTGAGATGAGCTGTCAGTGCCCAAGCGAACCAGTGTAGTGGTCCAGGAATTTAAAATTCACGCTCTTTTTCCCCTTCTTTCTGTAGGGCTTCTGAAACAGATCAAAGAGATTACGATTGGTCAAAGCGGTCACATGCCAGCACTGACCAATCAGAATTGCTCTGATCCATCCCAGAAGCCTTACAGAAATAATCCGAAGAATAGCATAGATTTCAAATCCCTGGACCACTACACCAGCTGCGCAGGCACAGACAGCTCATCACCCATGGAGGTAAGTACAGAGGAGGTGGGGAGGGTGTACAGTGTTGGCTCACCTTTTTCATTTTTTCTGAAAAGAGATCACATAGATTAAAATGTAAAGTGATAGTGAGGTATGTGTACTTTTCAAAAACTATAAAAAATTCTTAGTAAGCGAGAATGTGTACATGTTATATTATCTACCTACTACTCACACCATCCTGTCTTACAAAAACAAAATGTTTATTAGTTATTTTTAATATTTTACTCTAAAGGTATAACCTTCAGTTATGTTCATTAGCTGAAAAGGAACCTGCACTTATATTTGTTGCACAGAGCTCTCACTATTTTCATGGAGAAAAATAGCAATCTTTGGATATCTAAAAGCACAACTAAATGCACATGAGTGTTGTAATGCCTAAGGGGAAATGTTGGATTAATGATACTTGAATGTCAGTTCATTGAAAGTCCAGGACTCAAAGAACCATATTTCATTTTAATTGAAATGTAATGCATTAGATACATTGGAGATGCAGAAAAAGGAGGATTAAGGTAATGCAAGGTTCTTTGAGGACTACTCTGAAGTCATATGGTCACCACAGTTACTTGACACTGTATACTGTAGATTGGTAGATAATATGTGCTTTTTTTGAGAACTCTAGACAAAACATAATAAGTCACAGGTTCTGAAATTAGCTTTGTTTCATACCAGAAGGTTTCTCTTTCGTAATACCTAAGCCAGCCATAGACTGTTAGAATCCCGGCCCGTTCAGCAGGAACTGGATGAGACTCGAACCATTATGGGCAGGCTGAAGGTACCAAATTGATCGGTCAACTTGGGTACAACCAGAATAAAGGAAATGGGGTAGGTGCTACTGCTACCTAAGTGCAGTATTAAGAGTACAATTTTTGTTAACAGTAGATTAAAAAGACTCACCAGATGTCAGTTGAAAAGATCGCTCATCACATGAATACAATCAGCGGCTCGCTTCCGTCCTACAGGCTTCGCATAGTGGTCTGGACCAGCCCAGGTGATGTTACTTCTGCTTGTGCATTCCACGCTGATTAGCATGGACTCCCCCAATCTGCAGGGTGTCCATGCCCATCTCCACCATCTCCTAGGTGTCCAAACCACCATGTAAAGCCTGCAGAATGGAAGCGTGACGCCGAGTCTATTCATGTGATGAGCGACATCTGACATCTTGTGAGTCTTTTTTAAACTATTGTTAATAAAAGTTTTACCCTAATACTGCACTTAGGTGGTGCCTCCCCCCCTCCCCTTCCTTTATTCTCATCCCCACAGAGCTGGTCACACTCTCAGGATGGCTGCTGCAATCCATGTCTAATAATCCATACGGAATTGTATTCACCCTATGGACCAGGGGTGTCAAACAGGCGGCCCTCCAGCTGTTGTGAAACTACAAGTCCCATGAAGCTTTACTAGGCTGACAGTTGACTCCCACAGGCAGAGGCATGATGGGACTTGTAGTTTCGCAGCAGTTGGAGGGCCACCAGTTTGAGACCCCTGCTATGGACTTTTAGGGATTTATGTACTGGGCTTTTTGCCCCATATATAATTTTTAGAACTGCCCTGGGACTATGCTAATCAGCTGGGTACACACCCTCTGTGAGCCGGAATTCCCTGACTGCTTGTGTACAACCAGCCTGCTGGATTTTACGTGCCATTATTGCTAGAAGCTGTTAAAGCCACTAGCAATAATCACTGTGTTCTCCCCCCACCAGGAGAACACAGTGGGAGAGATTTTCTAAGCTTACCAACGTTAAAGTTGAACTTTATCCATTGTCCTGAAGGCTGATGGTTGCTGTAGAAATAATGCCAGTCCTCTTCACAACAATGAACTTCTGGTGCCACATGGGTTATCTCATGCAGTGCTTGGAAGTTCTACTGTAAACCGGGACACACATAGGCCCCAGAAGACGGCGGGACCATTCAGAGAGTGCAGCGGGACTCACGCAGTAGGAAACAGGCTGTGAAGCCATAAGGCTTCCCTTACTGTTTCCCTTATTTCAGATGCCTGCGCCCGAAGCTAATTGACGAATCGGCTAGGGGGGCTGACATTGCAAGAACCTTGGACAGGTAAGTGTTCTCTCTATTAAGTCAGCAGCTACAGTATTTGTAGCTGCTGACTCTTGATTATTTTATTTTTTTTACAGACTTGCACTCCTCTTTAAAGCGGAGGTCCGTGCACCACTGCAGCTGCTGGCTTTTAATAATAGGATATTTACCTGTCCTGGAGTCCAGCGATGTTGGCACCTCAGCTGATGTTTCCATCAGCTGTCGGGTGCAGCCGCCACCATTGCGGTTAAGGGAACCCAGCAGTGTAGTCGGAGGCGGAGAGGAAACAAATGAGCGGGAAGTTCCACTTTTGGGTGGAACTCCGCTTTAAGGAATACATTTAGCATTGTTAGGCATATTGTATACTGACCCCCAAATAATAATAATCTGCCTTAGCATTAACAAATACCTATATTTCTAGGAGCATTTACTGTGATCTTCACGGTGGCCCAGATCATTACAGTCTACTGTGGTTCCTCTTTCTCATTCCTCTTTCTTTTTCCTCTTTCTCAATATCCAATATTGCTGATAATTACAGATCTGTGGATACCTGTGGGGAAAGTGCTTTAACCTTTCTGTACATGTTGCTTAAGTGCCCCAAAAAGGACACATCACCTACTATGCGTTTCTGCCTTATTATTTTTTTATCTGAAAAAAGATGTTTGATATACAGATGTAAAAGCAACATTCAAAAGGTCACAAGGCAAATGTGCAAACTTACAGAGTGAATTGTGGCAGTGTTTTGTGGTAGCTAGCACTTGTCATGTATATTGTACTTATTTCTAAACCTTGTATTATAAAGAAAAGGAACAGAACTTTGATGATGATGACCATTTAAACCAGAGAGCGCCATACACAACTGGTCTAACTACTTGTTTGTTTATATACTCCATATTTCTCTCTAGATAAGTTAGCCTTTTCACTTGTTCCAAATTATGTTGTTGTTGTACTTTTACAGCAACTACTCATGGTAATTTATCCATAACGCTATGATCCTTGATCTTTGTTCTATTATGTATCTTCTAAATGATGGACTTTACGCTAGAGTATCTGTGTTTTGTTTCTTTAGCTGTACATCTCCCTTCTGCTATGTTATTTGCAAAACCTAATTAAAATCTATTCATACCGAAAAAAAAACAACAAAAAAAGAAAAACAGAGCACTTATAGGGGTTTTATGTTATACTGAGTCCAGTGCTTACCCCAACATGTATGTTCTAGCGGGACAGCTTTCAGTCCTTTGGGGAAAGCAGTGGAGCATATTGAGTCTATGGAGTCTGTGGTTGAATAAAGTGTATGATGTCCATACATATTTGTATCTAATTTAAATGAAATTAAACCCTTTGTCGCTTAAATATAGCATCCAAACTCATTAAACTTTCAAGGTTACAAACCTCAAACCAATGAGGTGTGTATGCATCTACTGAATACATTATGCATACACATTCAGTGACCACATTATTAGACACTGTTGATCTTGGGTGTAAAAATTATGCTCATTTGATATTAAGGTAGCTAATATGTGGCAAAGGAGTATTTTCAGCACCCCATTACACCACAACCAGCTACACCACAAAGGCTGGATGGATCCACACATGGTAGGACAAATGTAGTCTCTTCTAATTGCATTTTGCATCACAAAATCAAGACAGAGTTTTTCCAGTCTTCAGTTGTCCAGTTTATTTGATCCTCTGCCAGCGGTGATATTGTACTGTGTAGCCCAGACAAGATTCAACGTGTATATTTAGAGATACTCACCTTCACATCATTTGTTGTAAGCAGTTATCTAAACAATTGCAGATTTCTCTCAAAGTCTGTAAATTCTACAGACTATAGTGTATAAAAATTACAGGGGGTCAGCGGTTTTTGAGATTGTGCCCTCTCTTGCACCAGCAGTGATTCTATAGTCAAATTCAATAAACTATAGAACTATTTACTATTTGCATTTACTATTTATGGTCAAGATTTTTTTCAGCAATGAAGGCTAAAAAAAGGAAACTTTAAGTAAAATGGCTCAAAAATAGCTTTATTGATACCATATAAACATGCATTAAAGTTCAACTCTGGTCAATTTTTTTTTACCCACGCAGTGAAGCTGTGCCCACACTGCGTGGGTTATTTGCTCAATTGTCTAGGGGTGAACACAGAGCCTAAACTCACCCGATCCCTTCGATCCTCTGGAAAACTGTGCCCCCCCCATGTCCAGTGATGGACTGATCCTGAAGTCTGCGCGTCCAGAGCCAGTCTATGGGTATGATGACGTCAGAAACGTTCCACTGCCCAAGAGTGCTTTACTGGGGGAGGGGTGGGGGCAGGCACCGGTCTTGTGCTGGGAGGATCAGAGGATTAGGTAAGTATATCTCCGCTCTCCTCTACCCCATACAAAAACAAGCAGGTAACCCATGCAGTGCAAGCACAGCCCCACTGCATGGAAAGAAAAATTGCCCGGAGTTCAGCTTTAAAGTTTATTTCCATGTTTTCAGCAGAACTGGGATAACAGCTACTCTTGAACCAATAACATGGCTTTTTATGTTCTTTGCCCTGATTTGAAATTTTTAGGAGGGGGCTCTGAAGTACGGTTTAACCTAGTTAAAGTGAAAAAGCTATTTTTTTGTCTAATATAACTTACTGTACAGTAGCTGTTTTTTTTTAAATAAATTTCCTCTACTAAACTTACTATTTAAACTTTCCCCAGGCTACAAAAACACACTTCCGTTGTATTTGTGCCCCCTAGACCTGTGAAATCCCACAGGAGCCTCCTCTGTGTGCACTCCTGTTTTGAACTAGAACTGTACATGCAGCCGTTTGGAGCGCCGCACACACAGGGCAAAATTTACATCCTCTCCTCCACAGCAGTGATTGACAAGAGCTCTGTGATCTTAACTAAGGGATAAACATAAAATAGATCAAACAAAATTCAATCCTATCCTTCACTTTGTCCCTTAGGTTCACATTGCCATCTATTCTAGAAGGTGTCTATAAAGTCCTATGTATAGATCTGCTTCAAAGAAACCACTAGAAAGGTATTGCTAGTAGTAGTTGGTAACATTCAACTGGACTTGTTCTGTAATGTTGAAGACCTTTCGTAGCTTGACCGAGCCACTTCTTCAGGTTTAATGAGTATCGGAAAAATACCCCAGCATTTATATGCACACAGGGGTATTTTCTGGCATTCAGTAGAACTAAAGAAGTGGCTTGGCTAGGTTAACGAAATTTCTTCAACATTAAAAAAAAATTATTCCAGTTGAAAGTGATTAACTACTAATAGCTATATCATGACCGGGATAAATGAGATAAATGAGAACCTTCACAGACAACTAAAAAAGTAAGGCACGTTTAATTTTTTAAATATTTTTAAGTATGTTGTGTGAATGGGAACACATACCCAACATAAAGTGGTGGTATCTCAAATGTGACCACAAAGGTGAAAATACACTTTAAAACTTAAAGCGTAACTGCACTTTTGTTGAGAAAAAAAACATTCCCCTCTGGGTGATCTATGTACATTGCAAGGATTATAACAACCTTTGTTGCAGATTCCTATCTTTTGTTACTCTGAATATATCCATGTGTGTTAGTCTGTGCTTCTGTGTGGAGTGGATCTAATGGGAGTGGTTTAATAATTATCAGTCAGCTGTGGCAGCTGCAGGGCACTAATGAGGAAAGCTACTGGGCCTTCATCCCTTTAGACATGATTTCCTATGGAAATGACATTTTTGTTGCAGGGGATGCCTGAAATCTGACTTGTCCCTTAGGCAGACTTCTGGGTAAATTGGTGAGCCAATCACAAGCAGGAAATGTTTCTGGGGAGTAGTCAGTACGCATTCTGTGTACAGAACAACTCCAGGTAGCCATATTGCATTGCATTTACAGAAAGTTACAGCGGCTGTAGATTGAAAAGGAAAGGTCATTTTTAATAACATTCAATTAAAATATGACTTGTATCACAATTGTACACACTATATTCATTTTTCTTTATTTGCTATTTTTTTTCCCCACGAAAGTGGCATTACTAACCTTTAAAAAATTCAGACTAAATTCTGTTAGATCATACCTCTTACCAATTCTTAAGTTTGTTTATTTATGTTTTAAATTGCAGCCACGTGATTTACTGTTAGTTTGTTTTTTAAGTGGCTATAATTAATAAAGTGGTCTTAGAGCGTGCTTAAATTTTAATGTTTGTGTTAATTTGCATAATGAGCGTTTTAATATTTTGTGTGTATGTCTCATCAGTCTATCCATACTTTGCTGTATTACAGACAGTTCTTATTACAGACATGTATAAACAGAGTGCTGCTGTGTACTGGTAATTTTTTTTTACAAGTGTATATATTTTAGATTGTCTATCGAACAGGGCCCTCTGATTCCTCCTGTATTGTATTGAATTGTAGTGTAACTGTACTGTCTGCCCTCATGTTGTAAAGCGCTGCACAAACTGTTGGCTCTATTATAATAATAATAATAATAATAATAATAATATACATAGCTTATTATGGGAAATGCTTTGTACCTGGATGAAGGTGATTATACGGACTTCAGCCACTAGAGGGAATAAGAAGTAAAGATTTTCTTAATTTGTCACTCTAAGTGAGATGACGTGTATTTGCTAACAAGCAGAAATGTTCCTTTTGATTTATGTACGCACTTATTTTGCTCACTATATGTGGTCTATCATGATGTTTAGGTATATTTGACTAAATTGTTTATACACCTTATTGAAGGTGAGGTTGAGAAAAGTTACTAGAGCTAAGATAAAAGCTTTATGTGTTCTCTGGGATAAGAAAAGTGTAATCTATCTATCTATATCTATCTATATAGATAGATATAGATATATATATCTATCTATATAGATAGATATGTGTGTGTGTATATATATATATATATATATATATGTGTGTGTGTATATATATATATATATATATATATATATATATATATATATATATATATATATTTTTTTTTTTTTTTTTTCTTTTCTACGTGGTGGCTGTACTCTGGCAAGTGCCTCATCCCTACTCAATAATTGAAAAAGCAAATTGGTTTCCCCAAAATGGGAATTTAAACGGCACTTATGAAGTAACACATGCAGATACAATTTAGTAAAAAGTTAGCTATTTTTATTGATACAACAAATGAATTAAAAATGCATAGAATAGTACGGCATACAATATAATTCATAAAAAGGGTGACAGAAGACACACTACCGCTCAGTTTTGACGGCGCACCTGAACGGGCGCTCCATGTTAGCCTATGGAGCGACGGATGTCAGCGGAGACATGTCCGCTGACATCCGACCCCGTCCGATCCGCTAAAAGCAGACGGATGGCCCTACATCCAGATCCGTCGCTGACAGATCGGATCGGGTGAGATCTGACAAAAACGGACATGCTGTCCGTTTTCATCCGATCCCCCCATAGGCAGCAGCGGCGCCTGACAAGCCCCTCCCCGCTCAGTGAGCAGAGAGGGACCTGTCATCTGCCGGCTCAGCGGAGATCAACGGACTGATCTCCCACTGAGCCGGCGTACCGAGGCGGGCTTCATGGAAACGGAGTCTGCCTCGTGTGAATGAGGCCTTATATTGCAAAGAATCTTATCAGCTGTCTTCTGTGATTTACAGAACACCTTCTTCCTATGTAGTTGAGGTGGATAGAGGGGAGGCATTTTTAATTCAGATCAGCAGGGAAGCCCAAGGTTACAACACCTCGATAGATAAAGTGCAGTGAGTAAATATTGGGTGACACTGGTAGAATCACCAAGTAAAAACAAGGATAAAAGGGCCTATGAAAAACAGGCTAATGCAGCCATCACATTTAAGGACTGGTAAGCTGCAATATATAAACTTTTTATTTTTTATATGGATACTTTTTTTTTTTTTTCAGGGACCCAGACATATACACTTTCATGTATTTCTGAATGCCATCCTGACATTGGCCTGTGTTTGTAGTAAAGCTGTCAGTGTTCAGATGTGTCAGATGGTCAGTTCAGCCTGAATGTATATATGTTTACTGCTTCCCTTTGAACCAATTGGTTGTTAAATAAAACCAATATTCACTGACTCTGTAGTGCAAATAATAATAAAAATAATAATCAGCCAGTTGCAGGCATGCTGCTTGCACAGACAAATATTGATGTTTGGCATTGTCTTAAGAGGTATGCATATTCTTATCAGTACTGGGTAAACATGATCAGCTACATTTAAATGATCTTATCAGTATGTGCTAATGTTTTAAAGACCTTGTTTTGCATGTAGTTTGCAAATATATTTGTACATCCACCTTTGCTTATTGCATACACATTCTTTGCTACTTGCTTTGCAGTGCTACACAGCGGTTGTTCTCTATTGCAGTGCATATAGGAAGTGGAGGTTTTGTACACTGCTGGTGTCAGAGTGACGTACCTTTACACTTTGGAAATTTCGCATGCATTATATAATGAAGATGACCGGAGTTTACACATGTTTATTTTGGGACTATTGATTTGCACTAATTGTCCAAAATATCTCGGTATGCTGACGCTTTGAGTTCCCGTCACTGGAATTAAGGGGCCAAGCCCTGAAAAACAACCCCACACCATAATCCCCCCTCCACCAAATAATTTGGACCAGTGCACAAAACAAAAAAGACATAGTCATGGATGAGTGAGTTTGGGGTGGAGAAACTTGACTGGCCTGCAGAGTCCTGAACTCAACCTGGTAGAGCACCTTTGGGATGAATTAGAGCAGAGACTGCGAGCCAGGCCTTCTCGTCCAACATTAGTTAGCCTGTCCTCACAAATTAGCTTCTGAAAGAATAGTCAAACATTCCCATAGACACACTCCTAATCTTGTGGACAGCCTCAATATTGAACCCTACAGAATAAGACGCCATTAAAGTTCATGTGCGTGTAAAGGCAGGTGTCCCAATACTTTTGATAAGATAGTGTATATGCATATGGAGGCTGACCACTGAGCTTCCTAAGACAATTCGGGCTTGTGTTCACTGGTACTTACTGTGTACTTACTGTATGTCACATCCGTATGTGGTCCATACTGGGAACACTTATACAGTAGATCATAGCTTTGTGAGCACTTCTTAAAGTAAACTTGATGGATGTAGCCTAGTCATTCTAACACACATATATATATATGCTGTGTATATCCAGGCATAAATAGGATGTGTAGTTTTGTTTTGTGTAGACGACAGGTCTCATCAGTGACTAACCGTCTGAAATAAATGTTGATGGCTGAGATGAATGGAGTTTTCCCAGCACAATGTTTTGGGGATGGTCTGTACAAGGCTGCGTCAGTGTAATTGCAGAAATGAGCACAATGTCCTATTAATCTACAGAACGCTCTGGGTGTACTTGAAAGGTATTTAAGAATGCATTTGTGGCAACAATTATCCCTATTATGTTTTTTTTCTCCTGGAATCTGTAAGTTCAAGTATGATTTGTGTGTTGTAATCATCTCTCCATGACTGGTAACTGTTTGATGTAAAATGTATTTGGCCGCATCAAATTTGAATAGTCTATGGCATATTACAAGAAACCTTCGTAAATCTTACCTTACAATAAAACTTGACTGAGTTTTTATGGCTACTTCCTCATGAAGCACATACAGGATGCGCTGTCTTTGGTAGCATGGGGGTGTAAATTTGTCATGCGTTGTCAATTTTTTTTAGGTTTGATCTGTCACATCAGCAAAATTTACCAATAACAATGCAATGTGCGTGCTTACCCTAACCTTTCTTGAAAAGTTGAGGTGCACCCAATTGAAATTTTGGTGCCAAAACTGAAAATTCAGGATGCTCTTGGATGAAACCGAAAATGACTGACAGTTTTTAAAAAATATATATATATTTTTATATAATTGTATTATATTCAACTTTTTTTATTACTATCATGAATTTAAATGAATATAAACTTATTATTGGCTATTATTGAAACTTTTAGTGCAAGAAAAGCTCAAGAAAAATGCATCCATTTAAATTCTATGTACGTCATCACACGGGTCCGTTGCGCTTCCGTTGTGGTTTTTAAAATCTTGCTTGCTTCATTTTTGATCAGTTAAAAAAAGGCACCAAAAATGCACCACCCCGTTGAAATGCATTGAAAACACATCAATAACGCATGCGTGTTACTAAGTTTTTGAAGCAGTTTTTGAGGCACATGAGCTATGAAAAACACACCATAAACACAGTTAAATCGTGGCAAAATTGCGTGCATTTTCGGTGCCATTATCGTCAAAATGCCAAAAACATTTTCGGCCGGTATGTTTTTGGCCGTCAAAAATTCGGTGCATCACTAATTGAAAGTATATCCTTTCAGAGAGATGTTCATTATCTAATATAATATAATATTTTGTTGATCTGAAAGACCAAATCCGAAGGAAAAATCTGTGCATGGCTATTCTTAAAGAGGACCTGAACTGTTAAAGCTGTGCCTAAAAAGACAGGCAGAGGTAAAGTGACCGCTCACCAGTATCATCTAAAATCTCTCTTCAGCTGATCTTTTCCTCTTTACTTGGCTTAAGCTGGTCATACATAAATCAACATTCGGCTGGTTGGTTTCGATATATGTATGGGCAGGCCTGGTTGTATCTGTTGATCAACTTGTTGGAAATTCTTCTCGTGATCAGATGAGATTAATCAGAGCTGATTGGCTGCTGTTTTTTTGGTACAATAGTTTTTATTGAGTAAAACCATGCCAAAATACAGGTCTGAAGAAAAGAAAGGCAAAATGGTCCTGCACAGGGGAACAAAACATCACATTTCACGTAAATACAAGCAAAACACTTTTTCAAAGCGTGAAAGCGAATAGTACAAGCATCTGGCGTAAGTGTCAGAATTGGGAATGTGTCAGGATCTGGGCTCGAACCTGGGACCTCTTCTGTGTCTGGAGTTGACTCTTCCCACTGAACAGCATCCTGCCTGATCCATTGGACAATCCTGTCTAATCCATTGGACAACCCTGCCTTGTGTCTTGATTGCTGTTGAACCTTGAACTCCTTGCTCTTCCCATGAACTTCCTGTATAAGCCTTGTCTCTGCACTTCCTCTGCCAGGTTATTGTGCTTTCTCAGCCAGTGCCTTGCTCTTGTCTTCCCTGCTGCCGTCCATATTTTGCTACCACTCGTTATTGACCCTTGGCTTGTTCCTCAACTATCCTTCTGCTTGATCCCAACCTGCAACTACTCGTTACCAACCATTTGGCTTGTTTACTGACCACGCTTCTGTTTGATCCTTATCTGCTTATCCGCTACTGGACCCCGGCTTGCTCACCTCCTGGTGGAGCGATCCTGAGGACCTCAACCTGATACTAACACGCAGCTAAATCCATCTCCACCATCAAGCGCTCTGGTGAACACTGGTTAGTACTTAGACTCTGCACCTCAGGTGGCAGGAGCATTGCAGAGGCCAAAAGACATAGCCAGGGACCCAAAATGGCCATATCTGGTTCACCCTTAACTTCAGGACCTGTTACCCATGAAATAGTCCCTTTGGTACTGCAATTTGAGGCTAACCATCATGAGACCATCAGTTTTCAGCTGATTACATCACCCAAATTTCCTGTCATCCTGGGCATTCCTTGGTTTTCCACCCATAATCCCTCCATCAACTGGGAAGCACAGATTATAAACTTTATGTCCCGCCATTGCGAGGAATTCTGTAGAGAACCTTGTTGAACAAGTTATTTGCCGGTCAAGGAATCACAGGTGGATGTGATTACTACGCAGTCATTTGACAACCTGCCTCCACAATATCATGAGTTCCGGGATGTCTATGATAAGAAGAATGCCGATCAGTTACCTCCTCATCGCCCATATGAACTGCTCCCGGGGGCTGAAATACCTTTTGGTCGCCTTTTCAATCTTTCAGAACCTGAATTAAAGGTTCTCAGGGAATGGATTGATTAGAATTTAGAGAAGGGCTTCATTAGACCCTCAACGTCTCCTGCAGAGGCAGCTCTGTTCTTTGTTCCAAAGAAAGATTCCACCTTGCGTCCACGCATTGACTACCGGGACTTGAATACAATCACTATTAAAAACCACTATCCACTTCCTTTAATCTTTCATCAATGATGCTTTTCGAGACCTATTGGACCAGTTTGTGATTGCTTATCTGGATGATATTCTCATCTTTTCTAATAACCTGGAGGAACATCGCAAACCTGTTTGCACTGTCTTTAAAAGGCTAAGGAAGAACCAACTTTATATTAAGTTGGAGAAATGTGAGTTTGAGCGAACCCAGATGCAGTTCTTGGGATATATTATTTCTCCTAAAGGAGTAAGCATTGATCCTGAGAAGATCAAAGCAGTCAGTGGTGGATTGGCCCACCCCTAGAAATGATAAAGAAATACAACGATTTGTTGGATTTGACAACTTCTACAGAAAATTTATAAGAAACTTCCCTAAAGTGATAGCACCAATTACACAGCTGATAAAGAAAGGGATGCCCTTTGTGTGGTCAGCTGAGGCACAGACTGCCTAACGACTCTTTTCACTTCTGCACCAATATTGGTACATCCCGATCCTGAAGTTCCTTTTATAGTGGTAGTAGATGCCTCAGACTGCTGTGGGAGCTATCCTTTCTCAGAGAAAAGGAGAAAAGATGCAGCTTCATCCATGTGCGTATTTCTCTCGCTTAATGTCATCAGCCAAAATTAATTATGACATTGGGAATAAGGAGTTACTGGCAATTAAGCCTTTTCTGAATGGAGGCATCTGCTGGAAGGGGGCTAAGCTTCCAGTAACTGTTCTCACTGATCATAAAAATCTAGAATTCATTTTTACTGCCAAGAGGATGTCTTCTAGACAAGCACGTTGGACACTGTTCTTTTCCATGTTTAATTTTAATATCTCATATTGACCTGGGTCAAGAAATGGTAAGGCCGATGCATTATCAAGGATGTTGACTGCTATAGCAACTGGTCTTCATGCCTGATCGTGACAGAATCAATAACTGGACTCGAAGGTCCGAGGGCTGCTGGTTTTTCAGCATGCTCGTTTGACAAAAGCAGGTTGTGAGATCGGCTTTTGTCAAACAAGGATCTGTACACAGGGGCCAAATGTCAGCTGGTATCTACTGTACTGGTCAATTTTGGCCAATATTCGGCCCGTGTGTATGGGGCTTTACTAATGCCTTGTTTTATATATTGTCTGTGTGGAGGCAGCCATGTTTGTAATGGGACCAGCTTCCTCATAATACAGATTTCCCCCCGATGACTGGTTATAATCTCCCATTTAAACCTAAATGATTTGAACCAAGTTTCTAGAAGTGCCTATGCACTCAACACCAGGATTCCATATTACTCTATTGTGCCCATACTGGACCCCCCTTAGGGAATAATCACACGTATTCAGCCCTAGTAACTTAGAGTGGACTAATGCATGTTTTTTGCACAATTGTGCGCCTAACAACTGTCTTCTTATCCTCTTAGTAAACTTTTCCTTTGGCTAAAACAAAATCACCCAGGGCTGAAAATGCCTGAAAAACGCACAACAAAACATGCAAAAAAAAAATTCTCCAAATTCATTATAAAATCGCTCACACTTATGTGTAAATCCACGCTAAAGCAGAAAAATCTTTGTACTGTGGTTTTCTCTCCAGCAAGGGGAACAATAAGGAGCATTGTGTCTGTCACCCAAATCTTCTATCATGCAAATCTTAGAAGACCAGCATTTAGAGACAGCTGTGAGGCTATAGCCGAAGGAGTGCCTAGGAACCATCACGTGACTTGAAGTGCAATACTCTTTTTCAGAAGGAATTCAAGACAAAAGGGCCATTTTTTAGGGTGCTACTTAGGCAATAATAACATTTTTAGATATACCATAAAGTATAGCAAGTTTTTATTTTTTAAAGTGACATTAAAGTCATGGGTTTATTTTTGCCTAAAAATAACAAACATGTTATACTTGCCTGCACTGTGCAGTGGTTTTGCACAGAGCAGCCCACTCCGCCTCTTCTTGGGTCCCTCGCTGGCTTTCCTGGCCCCTTCCACCTGCCGAGTGCCCCCACAGCAAGCAGCTTGCTATGGGGGCACTCGAGCTGAGCCAAGCCGCTGCTCTGTGTGTCTATTCAGACATTGAGCCTCCGCTCGGCCCCGCCCCATCTCTCTCCTCATTGGCTCACTGACTTTGACAGCAGCGGTAGCCAATGGCGCCCACTGCTGTCTCAGCCAAAGAGGGAGAGTCCCCGGACAGCCGAGGCTCTCGTACAGCATTGCTGGATCAATATGAGGCTCGGGTAAGTATTAGGGGGGCTTCTGCACACAGAAGGTTTTTTATCTTAATGCATAAAATGCATCAAGATAAAAAAACTTCTGCCTTTAGAATCTTTTTAAGTTAAAAAAAAAAATTAAAAAATAAAATAAAATTGCCCATTTTGTCATTTAAACATACTTTGAACATCTGGGCCACAGATGCATTGCAGACCCGTTCTCCACTGTCTCTACTGCACTGGGCAGCCGGTCATAGATGGACTGCATTTTTTTTCTGCAACCATGGGTAAGTGTTGATGGGGGAATCCCTCCCACCAAGTCATTGTATTTTCCCAGGAGAAGACCGTGATTATTTTCAGCTATAACAGCCGCTAGCGATAATTGCATGTAACATCTGGCAGGCTGGTTGTACCCAAGTTGATCGATCGATTCAGCCTGCCCATACATGGTTCGAATCTCGTCCGGTTCCTGCAATAGCCCATCTAGAGCCAGGCAAATGCAGTACACAGTTGTGCCTCTGGAGATAAATGGAAGATCTGAGAAGATGAAGGGGGGGAACTGACAGAATACCCAGAGATGAATCCCAGGCTCGTTCAAAGAGAATTAGAGAAATTGTATAAGAAAAAAAAAAAGGGGGGTGCCTCCAAATGTTAGAAGGACATACTGTCCCCCTTTTGGAGAAGAACATGTGTGACACTTGGAATTGGGGTGGGGGGTTAATTTTTTTAAATCATTTTGAAATTATTATGCTGTCTATGGCAATCCCCTGCTACAATCCGTTACATGAAGAATGAATACAAACAAGTTAATTAGTTAAACCCATAAGTACTTTTTTTTTCCCCATTACTAATCCTTTAAAATTCACTTTACTTTATTGAAATTTACAAAAGAAACTTAGAAATTGGATGAAATGTTTAACACTAAAACACTTTGGCGGTAAATGGTGCATTTTTTTTATATGCATATAGAGCAGACCATAATGAGGGACAGAGGGAAGTTCCAAAAGAGGGTCAGTCCCTTGAAACTGGGGACAGTTAGAGCTATGGGACAGTTGGGAGCTATGGCGTCAAGACTTTTTTGATTTTGAATTTCACTTAAACCCAACAAAGAGTGTAAACCCATGGAGAAATTTTCCAGTTGGTTGGAACATTTCTCTGCTGGTAGTCCTGATGTGCCACAGTTGTGGAGAAGAGTGAAGGATCCAAATTACTGAACATGAACTGCTATTAGACTTAGTAAGGGTCACTTTGGGTCCTTGTGTGAGAATAGGCACACATCTCCTGTTTTTCTTGAAGGGTGTTATCTATCGGTCTATAGCCGCCCTTTGTCTACCTGCCTCTACAACATCAAAATAGCAAATAATGACGGTAACTTGATTGCTTCTTCTTAAATCTTTATTGAGCACTAACAGCAATGTGACATCTAAAGTGCTAACATGTTTCAGCCGGAGCCTTCCTCATAGCATCTATGTTATGAGGAAGGCTCCGGACGAAACATGTTAGCACTTTAGATGTCGCACTGCTGTTCATGCTCAATAAAGATTTAAGAACAAGAAATCGAGTTGCCGGCATTTCTTGCTATTTTGAGGTTTATGGGACACAACAAGCCTGAGCACCGTCATTCAGCTCATCTTTCTACAATCATGCGGTAGAGCTTGGGTGAGTTTTTGTCTACATTGCCTCTACAACATGCAGGAGATGTGAAAACAAATGTCAACTGTGAATGCTTTTTTAACTAACAAAATTCTCCAGGAGAACTGGATAAAACTAAATGAAAAGTAAAAAAAAAACCTTTAAGGCAGGATCAAGTTTATAATCAAGAGACTTGCAGAATTGCAGAAGTGGCTGTAAACGCGGGATGAATGGTGCTCTTTGTGTGTCAGAGAATGAATGTTGCTGTTTGAGTTTTCTATAAATGAGTGAAAGTGAGCTGTGAGGATTCGTTCTCATTGTGGTGCCTGTGTATTTATTGTAGCAGGCAGAATAATAATGCAGCAGCGGGGACAGAGAGAATGGCGCTGAGCGCTGAAATACGTGAGGTCATAGAGCTGATTTATAAGTAAAGCAGGGGAACACTGATATTTAATTACAACGCTCAATTACCAAAAGAAGACCCAGAGGCACAAACACTGTGTCAGGCACTCCATAGAGCGCCACTCTAGATTTAATAGCTACATAAGCCATGGCTGTGGTGGACGAGGAGACCATTATCATGTTACAAAAGCTGATATATTTTTAAATATTAACAGGTCATCGTGTGATTGCAGCAAGAACCCAGCTCTCCAGAGGTCGCAGGCATTAAAAAACAGATGAGATCTTTAATAAGATGGAAGCGTCAAGTTACAGTATCTGCTCCCCTCGGTATTAGACAGCTGAAAAGAACTGCGTGAAGGTTAGACAATTAGAGGAAACAGCAGGGAGCGCCAGAGAGCCAGGATCAGCTCATAGCACAGTGATTAGGACCTTATCATGACCCTTACTTTTATATATTCACACTGCAAAATCCGCAGAATTAATGTAGGGGGGAAATACTTTCAATTATTGGGTTGTTTTTTGTTTGTTACACAATCACTAAAATAATTGGTAGTAATAGATTTACAAAAAAAAATAAAACTTTACCATGACCTACAAAATACATTAGCATAAAATGAACCTGTGTGTTGCTCACCACAGAGCCTTGTTATCCTTTACACTCCTCCACTGAATAATAGAATTGGTTTATATTATAGTTTTTTATCCACACTCAAGGACAGTTCTTGACCTCTGACTGCTAACTCTCAGGGTCTAGAGTCCTCCTCGGACAAGTGAGTTGTGTGCTAACAATAGGAAGAATATATAAATCTTCTATAAATCAACTTGAATAATTAGAATAGTGCAAAGCTCAACTCCAGACAAATTTCTATTTTTCTTTTCGTTTTGTTTTTTAAAGGCTCTTGCACACAGGTACCAAAAATGTTGTTTTTAGGTGTTCAAGCTTTTCTTTTTTTTTTTCTCCTACACTGATCTGAATGCAGCCCATTGTTTTCAATAGTTGGTTACACAGGCGCATAAATGTGAGTAAACAAACTAGCTCCTTGTTTGGTCAGTATTTTATGTGCATATGTGCAAATATTCCCAGGTACGTGCGTAAATTACAGTTGCCCCTGAATAGTGGATTACATTATAGCTAGAAGAATTTTTATGCATGTGTACGCATGCACTGTGCAGACCATGTTCATGTTTTTTTTTACAGAGGAAGTTTCTGCTAGGAAGATGCTGTGTTTATGCATCAGTACTATGTGCAAGGACCTAAAAAAGGATTCTGAGCCAGTATTAAAAAAAAAAAAAAAAAAGCAGCTTTGGCTTCAATACTCTCCTCCTCTCCAGCATTGTCCACAACAATTTTTCTCTGACACAACACAGAAGACTGAGGACATACAGTATATTACGAAAAGTATTGGGACACCTGCCTTTACATGCACATGAACTTTAATGGCATCCCTGTCTTAGTCTGTAGGGTTCAGTATTGAGTTGGCCCATCCTTTGGAGCTATAATAGCTTCAACTCTTCTGGGAAGGCTGTCTACAAGGTTTAGGAGTGTACAGCCTTCCCGGAAGGCCTGCCTCACAGTCTCCGCTCTAATTTATCCCAAAGGTGTTCTGTCGGGTTGAGGTCAGGCACCTCAACCCGATAGAGCACCCTTGGGATGACTTTGAGCAGAGACTGCGAGCCAGGCCTTCTTGTCCAACATCAGTGCCTGTCCTTTACAAATGCGCTTCTGGAAGAATGGTGAAAAATTCCCATATAGACCCTCCTAAACCTTGTGGACAGCTTTCCCAGAAGAGTTGAAGCTATTGTAACTGCAAAGGGTGGGCCAACTCAATATTGAACCCTACGGACTAAGACTGGGATGCCATTAAAGCTCATGTGCGTGTAAAGGCAGGTATCCCAATACTTTTGACAACGTAGTGTACTTTGAGTGCAGGGCATCACAAACCCTCCCCTGAGGGGATATCACCAGTGCTGCTCTCTGGATCATTAAGGAACTTCAGGTCCTAAAGGAGGACGAGGAACCTGCAAATGATCGACCTAAAGACTTTGGAAAAAGTAAGAAAAAAGGGGTATGGGGGTTGCTGAGACTACAGTTAAGCAGTCCACAGATGAGTCAGTTTTTTTTTTTTTTTTAGTTTTTTTTAACTAGCGGGTTAAACAAAAAAAATGATTCAGTTCCCCCATCCACATATCGGAGGTAGATGGAGGAATCCTCCCGATGAGTCATTATATTCCGATAGTGGGGAGACTTCCCTGTCATCAGAATTAACTGATCATAGCTGCAGTCTATAGCCTACAGCACTGATTGAGCGGCTAAAATCCAAAAGGACAGTTGAGCAGAAGTCAGTCAGTAGACCGACTATTGATAAACCACAGTGGCCATACATGAATCAAAATGCATCCATGTCCCTGCTTAAGCATCCACATTTCAAGCCATGTATGGCCAGCTTTAGTTTGACTATTACAATTCCTATATGAGTCCTGACTAGTTCACAGCTACCCCGGTTTATGTAATTTTTGTTTTGCCTCCCGTATATTTTATTTGGAATGCACATGTTTGTGACAGGTTCCATTTTTAATCTGAAAAATAGCCAAAAATATGATTTCCGTGTTTGGCTGCCACATCACCACACCACGGGTATGGGCTGGAAGAAGAAATTGTACTACAAATAATCAGAACTTTGTGAAAATTGGTGTGGAGGTGGTGCATTTAATTTTAGATCATAGTTTTTTCTTTTCATACATTTTAAAGCTAAAAATAGATGAACACCCACTTTATGAATGTTGCCCTTTGTGTGTTTAACAGTAATTATTATAGTGGAAGGAAGTACATTTTTTTTTTTTTTTTTTTTTAGGAAAGTGCCATGGTGATAAGTGTAATTAGACTGTGTTTAACATATTTATTACTATGCAGTACCATACTGCTATTATTAAACCGAAATACAATTAGATTATGTCTACCCTTTATCTTTTATTGTAAAAGCTGAATATTTTCCTGCATAAAACAATATACTGTACCATTAAATATGGCAGCAGTCATATTGAAATAGGCCAAAGTCAGTATGCCTGTTTGAATCATGCTTTAAGCTGAATCTGCTTGTATTTTGCGCATCTCCCCCCCTCCTCCCCTTCAAAATGCTAATGAGCTTTGAAAATAGAACCTATCCATTTTAATTGCATACTTTATTTTAGATGTCATCACTGAGATTCTGTGTTTTTCTATGAAACGCAGGCAGATTATGGCTGGTGGGAGGGGCTGCCATATTATGGAAGCATTACTTCCTTTAAATTTCACACTACCCTGTCTTAGTACTCTCATGGGCCCTCTGCCCTCAGCTAGCTCTTGGTAGGAATTATGCAAATATCAAAATGCCTTGATGGGTCGTTCCCAGGCAAGCTATATTTGTTTGCAGACCGTCCTAGGTTAGGTAACACCCACACATAATGCTGGGCCTCCATGATTGAAAGAACTGAAATTTGCAGTGGCAACATTTGCAACGCTCGCACTTGCAAATAGTCCCACAGTCTTCTGGGACCTGTAGTGCGTCCCAGAAAACTGCAGGGAGAACTTCCTCTCTGATTGCCTAGGCAATCCAAGCTGAAGTGGGAGTGGGTACCTGTCTAAAGCCAAGTATCTGCTCCCCCCCTCCCCCCCAAAAAGTGCCATTTCGTAAAGAGGAGGGGGGGAAGAGGTCTTAAAGCTGAACTTCCCCTTTTGGATGAAGCTCTGCCTTTTAAAGTAGAACTAAAGACAAAATAATTTCAAATATAGTAACCCCTGTCAATTTTTTTTTTTTTTTTTGCCCTCTGTGTCCCATTGGGAGGATTTCCTTTCGCTTTCTGTCCCATAGTCAAAACAAGAAGTGAGAGTAAATCCTTCCAAAGTTAGGAAATCCCTGGTTGTCACCAGAACTAGTTTCCCTGTTGGAAGATTTGCCCTCTATTACTGTAATGGGAACAACCCACAATTTTGGATTTTCTTTTTTTTTTTTAGTGAAAATGGTAAACAGGACAAATGGAGAGGGTGAATCTCCTCAACAGGGACAGCAATAAAAATCAGACGGGTTTAGCTCCCTCTCCACTCTAAAACTAAAATAATTGTTTTACCTTTAGTCATTCTTTAACTATACAGACGCTTGTGAGAAGGAACTGCTTACTACAATTAGCACTGAGGAATGGAAGAAAACCTTTACTTTTTCGCATAGGCTAGTTATAGCCAGAAAGGCCCAAGAGAAAAACGTCAAAATCCTCACTCAATGGCATTCATTGCCGGGCGTTCACCAAAGTTTTTATCAGTCTTTGTCAAATATTTGTTGATGATGTCATGGCGCTAACTTTACCATGACTTGTATGTGCAGGAATGCCCCCCCATACGTGGTTGGGGGGGATATAGGGAATATACTGTATATATTTTAGAGTGACCTGGACAACTGTTCTAAAAATAAAATCAACCTACTCTCATACCAGATTCCAATAAATATACCAAAAGAGACATTCTACAACATTTTCAAACAACCGCCAGAGCAGTTATTCTTCAAAATCCGTGCTCCTTCCAGATGTAACGCACTGGTGGAATGGGTGTTAGACGCATGACCTTAGAATGCCTTCTAGCAGCGGATGACAGAATGGAGCAAGTTTTTGTTTACTTGGGTGGCTATTCTCAGGAGTTGAGATCTGGTAATCCTGTAGCAGAATTTCTTCCTTTTTTGGGGATGTTGTGGAATTCTATCCCCCTCTCCCCATTACTCCTTGGTCACTTGATGACGATGATGATTATTTTCTTTTGTGCCTTATTCCCTTTGCTTCACTTCTTAATTATCTTTAGTTCCCTCTCTAATGTGTTATATGGATAACACCAGACTTTCATCTGGAGGGGGCCAGTTGACAACCCACACTTACCCATTACAGGAATTGAGGGCCCTAGTATGGTGTACCTGTTGTAAGGTTGTTGGGTAGGCTTGATATGTCTCGGCCTACTCTTTCACGATCTGTTTGAATAACACTCTACCTCTGCATTCATTCATTACTTGTCTCATCATGTTATCCAGTATATATTAAGTTTCATGATAACTTTTGTCTGTATTGTTTATAAAATAAGATTGACCAAAAAATGTAATATGGAGAGTGGAATGTCTCATAGAAAGCTATAGAAAATATGCAGATCCAGGAACTCAAGTACATCTCAACAATAGTGTTCCCAATGCACTGTACATAAAATATGACATTTTAAGGTGACTGACCTCTAACCTCTGCTGAAAACTGAAACATTAGCTTTGGTTGGACTCTCTTTTTAAGATAGGCCTGTAAGGACACAAACATGTTTTTGTCTGCAAGTGCTGGTACATTTTGTTTTTTATTTTTATCACAGTTGTCTTGAAAGTTATAGTTATCTATTCTTCGGCCTAATATTTTGTATTATTCAAAATACAGAAAGATTACTGGCTGGGCTCAGAATGACTGAGCCATCAGTATTACAAGTATATATGGTTATATGATTCTACACATTTCCCGGGGACCGGTAGAGGTAGTTTAGTCTTCAGATGCTGAAGGCGGTTTCTTGGATATCCCTGTTTGACTTCAGAGACTTTAATAATCTGGTCTAATGCCATTACTTATTAACATACTAATCAACACAACTGCACCCAAACAAGAAAATCTTTAATGACGACATAAATGGCAGAGCCAGTGGTAGAAATATATCAGGCAATAAAGAGGCAGAGATAAATCAGTGACACAGAATCACGGGAGGCACGGGAGTCATCCATGGGCTTTGACAGCAATTAGTTTTACCAAAGCAAGCATTAATTTCAGACAATCTCCAGAAGACATTTCTGACACAATGGTGTAAAATCACTGGAGCAACGGCTTGTGCAAAACAGGGAACATTTTTATTTTTTTTTTATTTGATATTTAGTGTCTTGTATCCAAAAAAAAAAAATCCTTGAATTATAATGACAAGCTATCTGTGTCTAAGGATTGTTTAGAAAAGAGGCAGTTACTGTATACTCCTTACAGACTGCTTGTCTATAGTCGGCAATAGCTTGAATTTCCTTTTATCATTGTTACAAAACCGAGGCAGTCTCCTTAGGCTGCAAATCCACAAAGTCCTGTTATAGACTCCTTCCTGCTGCTGCTTTCCTCTGATTCTTTCCTAAGTTTGCAGACTGATATTGTACACTTTCTAGATAAAGGATAGAAACATGATTCTTTTACTGACATTGGAGGTTGACAAAGTACAGTGTCACACTGGTGTGTCCCTAATTTATGCAGTGCACAGGGGCCCGGGGGGGGGGGGGGGGGGCAGGCCCATTTTGCACTCATGGCTTACATTGGGGATTTGATGCTTCTGGATGCAGAGAATCACCGTCCTCTGAGCTGCAGCTACTGAAGTCATGAGTGGCTGCATTTCCAAGGAGATCCATGTATGCTGGCAATGCATTCGCCCTCCACTGTTTGGATGGGTACAAAAATATGAACAGCAGTTGGCTGGGCAGGCACTGATGTACATATCGAAATGAAGGGTTACACCTGATTAGCGCCTGTGGTCATAACCTGGACACAAATACTGTAGAGCCCGGGGCAACAAAATCCAGGTGCATACACGCTGGACAATAAGGCCCCTTTCACACTGGGACGGCGGCAGCACTTTACGGTCGGCTTAGCGGCAGTATTCGCCCGCTAGTGCGGCAGTTTTACCCCCTGCTAGCGGCCGAGAAAGGGTTAAAACCACTGAAAAGAGCTGCTACAGCAGTGCTTTGCCGGCGGTATAGCCGCGCTGCCCCATTGATTTCATATACACCGTATACACCACTCCTTCACCACTTCAAAGACTTTTTTTTACCATCCTGCCAGCGCACTGCTCCAGTGTGAGAGCCCTCAGGCTTTCACACTGGAGACACAGCAGCGGCTCTTTCAGGGCACTTTGCAGACGCTATTTTTAGTGCTGTAGCGCCTGCAAAGCGCCCCAGTGTGAAAGGGGTCTAAGGATCCAATGTGTGTGTCATAGCCCAGAGTTGTGTCGCATCCAGTTCCGTGAGAAGTATAGATCTGGATGCAGCACCACTATGGCCAATGTGAAAGAAGCTTCAGATTTTCTTTCAATATCATGAAATTTCTAATTTAAAATGGAACTGGACTCTCTCAATCAACATAGACTATTTTTAATCCTTATGTTACTAAATAGATATCATATTTACTTGTTTTAAACTTTTTTTTGTTTCTACATTTCTTCATTTACCTCCTGGTTTCCAGGCCTAGGCAAATGATGTCATACATCCCAGGAGTCTTCAGGAGGGGAGGAGGGGTTTTCTCAGCTAAGCACACCCTCCTGCATGAATATAACATTAATCATCTGCCCTTACTCAAGATGGCCATAGCCAGGAATGCTAGACTGTTGTTTTTTTAAACTGATTTGTCTGCAAATTAAAACATGGAGACATAGATGGATGGGGGCATTTGCTTTGAATATCAAAAATGAATTGAATACAGTTTTTGTGTTGCTCAGATGTAGTATAAGTCATATGAAGGATTAAATAAATTGATGCTGTCACCACAGGGTGGCACTGTGGACAGCACAACCAGTGATACACTATGCCACATCCTAAATTGTCATAAAGATACAAGGGTTGGAAAGAATGGACTTTTGAGGCATGTTAGAATTGTTATTTATTTGTTTACAAACCTTTGATGAAAAAAGACTAGGACAAAGATAAAATAACATTTATATAAGCGACTGTGATATGTCTCAGTGACCAGCCATATACAGTCCAGGGTTCGGTTTTAACCTCAATGGACTGGGTTGGTAGAGTACAAAAAATTCCTCTGGCTTGGCAATAACCCCAATAGGTAGTACATACAGTATCACACAAAAGTGAGTACACCCCTCACATTTTTGTAAATATTGTATTAAATCTTTTCACGTGACAACGCTGAAGAAATGACACTTTGCCCCCAATCTCAAGACTTTTGCAGACTCCAATGCCGCGTATACATGATCGGATTTTCCGAAAACAAAACCGTGTATTTTTTTCCGAAGGATGTTGGCTCAAACTTGTCTTGTGTATACACACGGTCACACAAATGTTGGCCCAAACTTCCTAACGTGGGAACGCGGTGACGTACGACGAGCCGAGAAAAAGGAAGTTCAATAACCAGTGCTGCTCCTTCTGCTTGATTCCGAGCATGCGTGTACTTTTGTGCGACGGACTTGTGTTCACACGATCGGACTTTCCGACGACAAGTTTTGTTGTCAGAAAATTTGAGAACCTGCTATCAAACATTTGTGTGCAGAAATTCTGACAGCAACTGTTTGATGGAGCATACACATGGTTGGACTTTCCGACAGTAAGCTCACATCGAACGTTTCCCGTCAGAAAATCTGACCATGTGTACGCGTCATTACAGGTTTTCTTGTAAGATTGCCCTGTATTTGGTTCCACCCTTCTTCCCATTAACTCTGACCAGCTTTCCTGTCCCTGCGGAAGAAAAAGATGGTGTGTTTAGGGTGAGGGTGATGTGCAGTGTTATTTTTCTGCCACACATAGCGTTTTGCTTTTAGGCCAAGAAGTTCAATTTTGGTCTCTTCTGACCAGAGCACCTTCTTCCACCTATTTGCTGTGTCCCCCACATGGCCTCTTGAAAACTGCAAACGGGACTTATGGCTTTTTTTCAACAATTGCTTTCATCTTGCCACTCTTCCATAATGCTGGGTTCACACTATCTTCGCATGTGGCGCACAGCAGGGGTCCGGTGCTTCCTCGTACACCGTTTCAGGTCCGATTTTAGCCCGAATTTTGGGCTGAATTTGGACCTGAAATGGACCAAAAGACACACAGGGCTGCTGTGCAAATTCACACCGGAGCCGCAGTGGAGATATGTGAACCGGCCCCATAGAGAGCTAGGCAAAATCTCCTGCTATTGATGTGAACCCAAAAGGCCAGGTTTGTGGAGTGCAAGACTAATAGTTGTCCTGTGGACAGATTCTCCCACCTGAGCTGTGGATCTCTGCAGCTCCTCCAGGTTACTATAGGCCTCTTGGCTGCTTCTCTGATTAATGGTCTCCTTGCCCGACCCGTCAGTTTAGGTGGAAGGCCATGTCTTGGTAGGTTTGCAGTTGTGCCATACTCTTTCCATTTTTGGATGATGGATTGAACAGTGCTCCATGGGATGTTTAAAGCTTGGGATATTTTTTTTATAACCTAACCCTGCTTTAAACTTCTCCCCAACTTTATCCCTAACCTGTCGGGTGTGTTCCTGCCTTTATGATGCTGTTTGTTCACTAAAGTTCTCTAAGAAACCTCTGAGGGCGTCACAGAATACTGTATCTGTATTTATACTGAAATGAAATAACACACAGGTGGACTCTATTTACTAATTAGGTGACTTCTGAAGGTAATTGGTTCCACTAGATTTTAGTTAGGGGTATCAGAGTAAAGGGGGCTGAATACAAATGCACACCACACTTTTCAGATATTTATTTGTAAAAAATTTTGAAAACAATTCATCATTTTCCTTCCACTTCACAATTATGTGCCAGTTTGTGTTGGTCTATCGCATTAAATCCCAATACAATACATTTACGTTTTAGGTTATAACATGACAAATTGGAAAATTTCAAGGAGTATGAATACTTTTTCAAGGCACTGTATATGGTTGATCTAAATATGTAATCTTTTTACATTTACAAGGCTTTGAGGAAGTGTGTTGTGAACCTTCAGGGATACACTGCATTGCTATAGGGGGTGATATTGTGTGTGGTGACGGGGACAAATTTTATGAATGCATAACGTTTACTGTAAATAATGAGTCTAGGGAGGGCCATTCTGTTTTAACAGCCAAGTTATTCCCATCTCTTGTAAGAGATAAAACTGAGAAAAGTTGTTTGAAGGGTGGACTGTGCTGTCTGCATACATCGGGGCTGATCTACCAAAAGCAGCTGCCATAGACACCAGTCTTGGAAAGATGAACCCTAACTGTTGTGGCCAGCCAGTTTTCAAGCAATGAAAATGTTTTTGTTGCATGATACTGGATATTGAATTGGACGCCTTCTATTGGCATTGATGTGTGTAATGGATATTGTGTAGGCATGGCCATTTTTCTTGAAGACCTACTTGCCACTGAGCAGCAGGAATAACAGGTCACCTCTTATTGAGGTTTTAAAGCAGAGCTACAATGTATTTCTTGCTATTGAATTTAAGCTGGCTTTATGCTGCACAATAACAACTTGACGTTTTATTGATTCCTGCCGAATCGTTTAAAATTGGAGTTGTGGGGTGGCCTTGTCTGCACCACTCAGCTCAAAAATACTCAACTGAAGAATCAGAGGAACCAGATGAAAATATGGAAGCTGATCAGAAGCAATCTCTGGTTGTGTATTTAAAGTATAACTAAAAGCAAAATTTTTTTTTTTTTTTTTTTTAGTTTTGATTAGACTGGCGAGGGATTAGATCACTTGTCAGTTTTTATTGCTGTCTGTGCCCCCGTTAAGGAGATTCAACCTCGCTATTTGTGCTGTTTAACGTTATCATTGAAAGTGAAGTAAACAAAAATCCAAATTTTTGGGTTGTCCCCGTAAAAGGGGAAATCTTCCAATGGGGACACTACTTCTGTTGACCTGGAGGTCCCCAAGGAATTCCCTTAATCTGCATGGATTTCCTCCCACTTCCTGTTTGGCTGTGGGATAGGAAGTGAAGGAAAATCTCTTCACATGAGACATAGATGACCAAAAAAATAAAAAATCTAACGAGTTATAACCTTCTCTTGGTCTATCCAAAATGAAAAAAAAAAAGCTTTGCCTATAGTCCTACTTTAGGTAGTTGTGGGTGCTGGTTGTCTGAATACAATGGTCATAACTAGTATGGATGGTGTACTGATTTTGGCATGTATGGCTAGCTTTACACAGGTAGCTGTAAGCAGTCTCATAAAAGGTAATCTGTCATGGGAGAAACATTGTTTTTCTCCTTCGAAAAGAAAATGCTAGCTTTTTGCCTGGTATGACGACTCACATACTGCAGTATTTTGAGCCACTGACTTAGAAGAAATTTGTAGATAAGAACTTCTGAATATCCCCTGGCTTTCCTGCTATGAATAGTTGTTTCTGATCAGTGACTTGGAAAGTATCAAAGCCTCACGGAGGTGGACGCACTTTTTTTTTTTTTTATTATACATTTATTTACAACCCTTTCCCCAACAATTTTGGTAATTATTGGCAGCGGTCTCTAGCAGTCTTTCATGATAAATTTACTGTTTCATGTGTTATTGTATACACGTTTTATCAGCATGTTGGACAATTTTTACTGCTTACATATTTTCAGAACTTCTACTTCTACTCTGTTATCCCAGGAGAGCTGATATCTGATAAACTGCTTGCAGAAATTGCATATTTGACCATATAGCTGAAGTAGATTAATATATAAGGCGACTCTGGGAATTTAGCTCTCAACATGGTTGTTGTGCAAGCAGAATTAAAGGCCAACACCATCACAGACAAATGATTCAATTTTGCATGGTTTCTGCCTAGATACATCAAATACTGGCTTCTTTTTTCTCCAGGGGCTCCTACCATCAGAACTCCCATTTCACTAGCATGACCATCAAATCATGGTGTCCCGCCTTCCTGAAAAGTTATTCATAATGTAGAATACACTGGTAATGGTGGACACCATTGACACTTACATAAAACTGGAAAATATATATATACAGGAACAGGATAAAAAAAAGTCTGTCCCTTTAGATTTTCAGCATGCTGAAGGATAGTTGCTCCACATGCTATACTCCACATATCTTTCTAGCCATGGTCAAATAAGTTGTTCTATTAGAACCTAATGGCATCTCTGCATTTTTTATTTACTACAGGTAAATTGCAGTGAATTTTTGATTTTTCATGATCTTTAACATTGATCCCTATGGAAGAAGACGCTGAAAGTGGTAGCAAACCGCTGGGTGTTTTTTGTTTTTTGTTTTGTGGCCTGCAAGGTAGAGCCATAATGTGCTATGCATCGCATACTAGCATATTATGTGAAACGTACCTGAAAACAAAGCCTTCTAGCGATGCGCTGTCTCCGCTGAAGGCCGCTTCCATCTTCACCATCTTCCTTCCGGGTCTGCGGACTCCGGCTTTGTGACTGGCCGGAGCCGCAATGACGTCACTCCACACCATAGCCACCATTTTCGGCCTAGTACCCTGAAGGAACGTCCCGGGTGGCACCGATGACTGCGTATACAGTAAAGATCTCCTAAATAGTGCACATTTAGAAGATATATACAGTACCTATAGGTAATATTATACAGTGAAATCTGAGATTATTATTATACAGCGTTTATATAGCGCCAACAGTTTGCGCAGCGCTTTACAACATGGGGGCAGACAGTACACTTACAATACAAATCAATACAGGAGGGCTCAGAGGGCCCTGCTCGTTAGAGCTTACAATCTAGAAGGTTGCGAGAAACGTGGTATACGTGCGTTTCGCAATACAAGTTATTTTTTTCTTTAATCCTGACTCTGTTTGCGAGCGTTGTCTCACAAGACGAGCAGGATTCAAGCCGCTGGGGTGTGCAGTACCACATTTGGCCAGAGGTGTGGAGGCACTGGTGACACTCGGAGACGCTCGGAAACACTCCATTCCTGAGTTTCTCCGAGCACTCCTGCACCTCTGGCCAAATGCGGTACTGCATACACCAGCAGTGACTGTGGAACCAATTATCTGAGTTTCCATTGATTCCTATGGGGAAACTCGCTTTGATATACATGCTTTGGATTACAAGCATGCTTCTGGAATGGATTATGCTCCTAATCCAAGGTACTACTGTACCTTATTATAGGTTTACCTATAGGATAAAAGTTAGAGATGGGAGTTTACTCCCATTTTATTAGATAAGGCACTAAGCATGGAGCCAGCAGGAGAGTAGAGAGGGATTAAAACACCTGTCAGTTTTTATTGCTATCTGTGTCCCCGTTAGGGAAATTCACCCTCTCTATTTGTACTGTTTACCCCTATCATTGAAAGTGAAAGTAAAAAAAAAAAAATCCCATTTTAGATTGTCCCCAGAAAAGTAATAGAGGGGAAATCTTCCAATGGTGACACTTTCTGGTGGCCCCAGGAGATTCCCTGATTTTTCAGGGATTTCATCTCACCTCCTGTTTTGGCTATGGGACAGGAAGTGAAGGTAAATCTTCCCAATTGGCCATAGCTGGTCAAAATACACATTGAAAGGGGTTATAACCCTCCCTTTCTCTATCCAAAATGGAATAGCTTTGTCTTTAGTTCTACTTTAAATGCACTGCATTAATCCACAAAAGTGTAAATGACCATTTACTAAGTCAGGTAATGTATGGCTTGTCAAGAGCTGCCACTGACCAGCTGCATTGCATAACATTCAACTGTCCATCATTTGGAGGCACAGCCCCTCTTTTGGGCCTAATCCCCGTATCCCTCTTTTTTTCGTGGTTGTCCACCTTTTTTGGCAGAATGTATACTCCTTTATATAAAAAAAAAAAAAAAAAAGATGCATACCTAGTGGGGAGACCTCCATTTTCATGAAGGTGGTTCTTCAACCGTGAGACCATTGCAATTTGGCAGTGTTGATCCCTGTGATTTTTCCCAAATGCAGGAAATTTTATTGTATAAGTTGGGGAGTACATTTGTGCATTCCCTGGAAAAAAAAGTCTAAAGTGTTACACGGCACTGAGCATTTCCTCCGGGCTCTAAATTCTAAATTATTGCATTATTTGTTCTAAAATTTTTGTATAATACACTACTGCCACATACAGCCAATTGTAATAATGAGTGTCTGCATGCAGCTGGATGTAGGTTTACACCACTACCTGCATAAACCCACACATGTGTACAGGCGTACAGCCCATGATGCAGATAGTCTGCGCTTTACATGTACACAGGTTATTGCAACTACCTGTGGAAACCTGCTGTACAAGATGCCATGGATGGTTCCTGGAGGGCAGGTATGTTTTCCCATTATTTGGGTTGTGTTCTCTTTAAAGGGACAATTTGAGTACAGTTTGAAGTACGTGGGGATTTTCACCCATGCAGGATGTGGGATTCCGGTCAGAAAGGGAAAACTGATCTACAGTTGTCCAAGATTAAGTCCTTGGGGTCCGGAATTCAGGAGCTCGGAGAAGCAGGGTTGGAAAGAGCCTCCAACCCTAATTACCAGAACTTTGGTGCTGAAAGTTTTACCTGCCTGCAGGAGAGGCCAGTGAAAGAACAGGAAATGGTCAGTGGGTGTTTCTGCTGTGGAGTGTGAAGCAGGGCATGCTTAAGCCTGCCATACATGGATCAAAATCTGGCCGGTTCAGCAGGGACCAGCCAAGATTCGATCCATGCATGGACAGGCTCATTGTAACCAAGCTGATCCATCCATGGACTTTGGTACAACCAGCCTGTCGGATATTTTACATTTGAAAAACTGCCAGTGGCTATAGCTTCTAAGCAGTAATAATTGTGTTCTGCTGGCCAGAAAGGCTCCACTTGCTCACCTCCCCTTCTTGCCGGCAGAGCACAACAGAGCTATGGGAGGCATTCCCCCATCAACACTAACTGTTGTAAAATTGCAATGTTGCAATTTTCTTTCCTTCCACTCATGGTGGATGGAAACAAAATAGAGTCATCTATGGGCTGCTTTAGGAGACAAAGTTGTGGACTACTTGTGATTGAGACACTAAGTGACTGGTGACCTTTCCTTTGAACCCCTGAGGCTGGCGGGGACATAACCCTGTTAAGGGGACATGTTTTGCAGGCGGTGAGGCAAAAGTTTGATTTTTTTACTTGGCGTGTGGACTGTTTTGTGCTACTAACAAGCTGTTTTGTTTTCCTTTTGAGTAATGAGACTGCTTTGCTTTTACCAACGTTCCTGGCTGATGATCCCAGGCTTCCCAATATTACACTGAAAACCGCCATGTACAGCCATTTATTACCACGGTCTGTGTGACAGCTGTGTATCCTGGGTATGCAAATATGCCTGCAATTTGCCAAAAAGCAAGTCCTAAAGGAAAGAAAGTAGCGATAAAAAAACTAATTCTATGAGTTTAACCAGTCCTTTTTCTCTACTTGGTTCATGTAACTGGAGCCATGGCATGGAGCTTGTCCTTTTCCTAGGATGTGTCCTTCTTTTAGCTAATCGGAGAGTCTGGTAGTAGATGTCTACCATGCAATGTTTCACATGATAGAAGTTAAAGGAACATTCCTTTTACTTCTGGGTATAAAACTCTGCGTCAACGTCTCGTGAGAGTCTTGAGTAGTAAATGGTCGCCATGAAGGGCATATTGTGGACTTTACTTACATTTGATTACTGCCGGCGGCTATCGCTGCTAAGCATATGTTTGCAGTTAAAGGGACATACCTTGTTTCTGCAGAGTATAAAACTCAGTGTCTTGTGAGTCTTGAATAGTAAATGGTCGCCATTAGGGCATATTGTGTACTTTACTTACATTTGATTACAGCTGGCGGCTATCGCTGCTAAGCATATGTTCGCAGTTAAAGGGATATTCCTTTTTCTGCAGAGTATAAAACTGCGTCAACGCCTTGTGACGCGCTAAGCATATGTGTGCAGTTAAAGGGACATTCCTTTTTCTGCGGAGTATAAAACTGCGTCAACATCTTGCGACGCGCTAAACATGTGTGCAGTTAAAGGGACATTCCTTTTTCTGCAGAGTATAAAACTCTGCGCCAACGTCTTGTGATGCGCTAGGCATTTTTGCGCAATTAAAGGGACATTCCTTTTTCTGTAGAATATAAAACTCTGCGTCAACGTCTCCTGATGTGCTAGGCATATTTGCTCAGTTAAAGGGACATTCCTTTTTCTGCAGAGCATAAAACTCTGCGCCAACGTCTTGTGACGTGATAAGCATATGTGCGCAGTTAAAGGGACATTCCCTTTTCTGCAGAGTATAAAACTCTGCGCCAATGTCTCCTGACACGCTAGGCATATCTGATCAGTTAAAGAGACAGTTTTCTGCAGGTCACTAAAACTCTGCGTCAACGTCTCGTGAAAGTCTCGAATAGTAAATGGTTGCCGTTAGGGAATATTGTGTACTTTTATTTACCAGCCTTTTAAATTCAAACAGCTCTTCGGGGTAAGAAGCAAGCAGCGATGAACTGTGCAATCTAGAGGACTTTTTGTTTTCTCCTCGAGGAGTCACTGGGGTTTACAATTATTTGTTTATGTAATTTACCAAACAGTTGCAGAAAGCACACATGAATGCAAACAATGGAATCAAACTGAGTTGTGTTTACAGGTTGGTACTGTATCTGTAACAAGCTAGCCGGCTGTGCCAGATTTCCCACAAGGCTGTTCTATTTAAACATTTGTTTTATTTCTATTCAAGATCCTTGACTACAAATGCTTGCTTGGCAGCATGCATGAAATGGG
Organism: Aquarana catesbeiana; assembly: GCF_042186555.1. Classification (NCBI taxonomy): domain Eukaryota; kingdom Metazoa; phylum Chordata; class Amphibia; order Anura; family Ranidae; genus Aquarana; species Aquarana catesbeiana. The sequence goes on along the minus strand of NC_133324.1, from coordinate 120,476,234 downwards.
TTTTTAATACTCATTTCCATTTTTTTTTTCTCCCCTCCTGCTTCGTCTGACTTCTTAATTTTCCTTCTAACAGATAGAGAAGATCAAAGGTGACAGGTTTAAGTCTTGTGAAAGTCTCACGGAGCAGCTGACTGCCCGTTGCAGGGGGAGCGTTTGGTGTTTTCATATTTAGATGGGTTAAATGATTAGTGCTGTTGTTCTGCCCTCGCTCTTCTGCAGGAGGCTTATTTTTCACTGGAGAAATTTAATGTGAAAATCAGGTCAGAGCTGTGCTGAAAGTGATCTCTTCCTGCGTGGATGGATTACAGGAACACGCATCTCCCCCCCGTGGGAGTGTGTGAATGGTATGTGCCAAAACATATGACAAGGTACCTTAGGCTGAGTCGCATATAGAGAGAGCTGGCTTTCAGCTGAGCTCCAAGTCCCGATCCCCTAATTGTTTGGAGTCTGGATACGCCTTATAACCAAAGGTCATAGTGGAATTATGAGTGTGAGTATTGGGCTGTGCGGAGAGCTGTGTGCTGCTCCTGACTTGGTGAGGACTTCTCTTCAGCCTGCCTTCCCAGCTCTTTAATATATTCTGGCTTGCCCGAGTATCCTCGTTATCCTGGATCATGGAGCGGAGTATTGCCTGAGCTCACATCGACTCCCTGTCACTTTTCAACATGTCTGATTCCAATTTCTGGACCGTCATCTCAAATTTTACTCTGCCCCATATAAGAAACAGGAACCAGCTCCGCCGCACTCAGAGGTAAAAAGTCCTGGATTTTTATTATAGTCCATTAACATGTAGCTGCTTGTCAGAATCCAATGTCAATCCGAGCGATTGAAAAAAAAAAAAATTGTCCTTAGAAAAGTGCCTGAGAAAAGAATGGTTTGTATATCTTGTATCTTGTGGGATTTATTATTTGCTGGAAAAAAGACACTTGTGGGAGTAAGTTTGACTCTGCTTTGGTTGCTGTTAGAAAGTCCAGGCATTTATCCTTTAGAAACTTGATAAATAAAACAAGTCTTTTGTGATAAAAGTATACTGTAATGATCGGTTCTAATATATCGTTTTCTGATTTGTAATTTTATTTATATTTCAATTTTCACAGGTAGTCATTTAGCATGATGTGTTTGCCTGGGCTTGGGTGTTTTATAGAGCTGTGCTGAAGTTGCTCACTCATAAAACCTTACGCAAAACCAAAAATTTATTCTATTGCAGTTTACAGATGTGGTGGCTGCATTAATGATCTTTCTTATGTTTTTGTTTTTCCTTTTTTTTTTTTTTTCAACCGGACACCTGGTCAGTAACGCACTTCCTGTTCTCTCCACTTTGGATGGAGGCGCAATGGAGCAACGTTTAAAAACCAGCACTGTCAGTCTGAGAAACAGTAGTGTTAAGCTGGCCATACACTAATAGATTTTCAAACAAACGTTTTGTACAGAAATTCTCATTGGCGGGATGGATGCCATTCAATTAACCCCATTGCGTCTAAGGGTAAAACAAATGTTAACGCCTAAGCACAATTTTGCAACTTTGACATGTGTTTGTAAAACTGTACATTTCATCACAACTACTTTGTGCATCCAGGTGGATTATACCTTGTTTTTTTTTTTCAGGACAAATTGGGCTTTAATTTAGTGGTAAATAGTAATGAATATTACAACAATTTTATACATCCAGGTGGAATGTATATATATATATATATATATATATATATATATATATATATATATATATATATATATATATATATATATATATATATATATAAAATAGAAAACTTTTTTTTTTCCCCAGGACATATTTGGCTTTCATTTGGTGGTAAATGGTAATACAATATCTCCTGTTTTTTTTTTTTTTTTTAATTTTATTTTTTATTTAGCTGTATATTTCTTGCTGCTACCATAACCTGCCACCAAAGAACAACCCAAAATAAATTCTCCTGCTCCCCACAATTGCAGCGATACCACATGTGTATGTTGTTGGTGTTTTGTACCCGTAGTACAGCCCAGAAACAATAGTACGCATTTTGCTTTTTTTTGCTTTTTTTTTTTTTTTTTTTATCCTACCTAAAACACACCAATTTAAAAAATGCTTTAAAATAAAGAAAAAATACTGCCCAAAATATACTGACATTAACCTTTGACCCTTAATTGACCCCAACACTAACCCTGGCACTGACCTAGTTCAAACCTTGACCTAGCTATTTTTTTCTTTATTTTTTGCTTTTCTTTTTTTATTTTATATATTTTTTTTATTTCTTTCTTCCTGCAAGGAGAGAAAGATGCAATGTATCTCTCCCATCCATTCAGCGAGAGAGAGAGAGCAAACCCAGAGGCTAACGCAGCGATCTAGAGACCCAGAAGCGGGAGTTCCGAGTCCCAGTCGTTAGTATGGGACCCGTGCTAAGATCACGCTGTGTGCGGCGCAACCCAGCACAAAGACAGATAGGCATGTATTCGTCCCCACGGAATAAAGCCCAGTCCAGCGAGGCCTCATATATGCGTACTGTCGGCAGGAAGGGGTTAACATGCTATTATGAAGGGAATGGATTTTCCTGAATAACTACATTCAGTTAGAAATTTGTTTGTTCAAAAAAGATTTTCAGTGCTGCTCTTTTAAATTTTCTCACCGCTGTAGTTGAAAACAAACATTAATTTGAACCCACCAACGATTAAAAAAGTTTCTTAAAAGGAAAATTTTCAAACAAAATTCTACTAGTGTACAACCATCAATGGATGTATTAGCAGATTTTCGATGGACTTGACTAACAAATTAAAACCGAACTAGCTAATACTTTATAATCAGTTACAGCAGTTTTTTTTTCCTTTTGGGATAAAGGTTTTACATAAATGAATAAAAGCTGATCATTGTGACCACCCCTGTCAGAGTTAAATGGTTTATCTCAACACTAACTGCCACTTTTCCTGGACAGTTTGGTCTTTTAAAGAAAATTGAAAAAAGACTGGCAGGATCACCAGATGAAAATAAGGCTCAAAAAGAGAAAACTAATGCAGCCACCACATCTAATGCCGCGTACACCCGATCGGAATTTCGGCCTGCAAAAGACCGATGAGAGTTTTTCGTCGGAAAATGCGACCGTGTGTATGCTCCATCGGTCTTTTGCTGGCGGAATTCCAGGCAGCAAAAGATTGAGAGCATGCTCTCAATTTTTCGGTCGGGAAAAGTTCCTATCCGAAAATGCGATCGTCTGTGGCAAAATTCCTACACATGCTCGGAAACAATTCGATGCATGCTCGGAAGCATTGAACTTCATTTTCTCGGCTCGTCGTAGTGTTGTACGTCACCGCGTTCTTGACGGTCGTAAGTTCAACGAACTTTTGCATGACCGTGTGTATGCAATGCAAACTGTAGCGGAATACCGTCGGAAAAGCCATCATATCTTTTTCCGACGAGAAGTCCGATCGTGTGTACGCGGCATAAGAATTGGTGCGCTGCAATGTAATACATTGTTGTTTTGGGGTTTAGATATGCTTAAAGCTGTTTTCACACTGCTGTGTTGCAAAAACTCAGTAATAATGCATGTGGATTTTTGCTGTGTTTTTGACACGTTTCCGTTGTGTTTTACACCTGTGAAAAAAAAGAACACGTGACTCCAAAAACCTAACCATGGGTATGCGATGTTGCCATGTTTTTGATATGTTTTCCAGGCATTTCAGGGGAGGTGCGCTTTTGGTGTGTTTTTTTTTTTTTTTTACAGCACCGAACATGCATCAAAAATGCTGCTTGCAGGACTTTTAAAACCGACCAGTGTGAAGAGCTCCATAGGATTTTTCTTCTGCTTTTGGTGAGGCAAAAGTGAAAGAAAAACTGTTTTGTGTAAAAGGGGCTTTAAGTTTTTCTGCTACTAATGCAGTGAACTGTTTCCGATCTGATGAAATGTGACAGTATAGTCATGTACTGCTCAAGGAATCATTGATGGTGAGTGGTAACATTTTCCAGTATGCAGGAGAAAGTGTCCTCATTTGTGGTCTATATTAAGATTCCATTCAGAAGCTTTGGTCTGCAGTCGATGCTTTGTTAGCAGCCAGTCCATAAGGGGCGCCACCCCCCTAGTTTGCGCGCCCCCCCTAATTTACATGTGGGGCGCCAGACTTTTTTTTTTTTTTCAAGCACACTATTAGAGCCTGAGGCTCTAATTAGCTTGAAAAAGGTTGAGCTCACCTACTTGTGACACTAGCGAATCAATATTCGCTATTGGTTTCCAGTTTCTACTCCCGGCCATTCAGGGCAGGAGGCATATCTGAAGAAGACTGGGTTAGCCGGAAGGAGAAGCCGGGAAAGCCGTGGCAGGTGGAGGGGTAAGTGCGGACCTGTGGGGGGGGGGGGGGTGTTTGCCACCCCTCCAAAAAAAAGTTTAGCTCCAGCTGCCACTTATATGGAGAACCTAAAAGCCCAGAAATGCCAAAAGTTAGCAACGCACATTACAATCTGCGTGCCAATCTCCTTTAGATTTACTAATGTGCAAATGCCCACTCAATTGGGCGTAAATGGTATTGTTTGGAAAGCCCTCACTTTGTATAGTTCCTGGTAAATCCAAAGGAGGTTGTACATTACAATTAGGTTATAATCTGTGGTCCCACCTAAACCCAACTAATTAAAGATCTGATTTTATCACTATAAACAAAACTGTTTAAAGATGATACAAAATGAGAAGGTTTTTACAAATATCGCCTTGGAGAAGAATGTGCGCTGTGTTACAGGTCTTGACGGACAAGGTGCCCAGGGATTTTTTTTTTTTTTTAATTTTAGCTTAACTAAATTGAGGGTGGCCACAAGCAGACAGACATGTCACTGACATGTTGTTCACAGATGTTCTCTAACTAGTTAGAATTGCTAGGAAAAATTATCACTTTGTTTCACATTCTTGTTATTGCTCAAGTGTGAAGTAACAAGACTGTGAAAGTCAGAGTATCAATGTTGATCAGTGAAGGTATCAATGAAAGGTCATTGTAGGCAACCCCCCCCCCCCCCCCCCCCCCACATCCTCCATCCCATGTGGCAATGCTCGGACCTCTGGATGGGTCACACAAGCCCCATTGCAGTGGGTCAGCCATACCTCTGATTCAACTTTCACAAACTTGGTATATTTCACCTGCATTCCAATGAGGCTTCATGGGTGCTTTGGGTGCACGTTTTCTTTCACAAAAAATGTATTGAAATTTTCATGAAAGTACGAGATACTGCGAACAAGAAGAGTAATACAAAAAGGTAGTACAGATTGAAGATCAAAGTGAGGCTTGCAAAAGGTAAATCACAGTATGATAACAAAGTAGCTGGTATGGAGATCATGTAAAAATCAAAGAGAGTATTCTGTGCGAAAGGGAGATTGCTCTTGGCTGGTGATATGGAGTGCCTCGCAGAATGGGAATAGGGAACAAAAGGGGAGAAGGTCCACCAACTCCTGCCGAGTGCTGAGGCATGAGAGGTGGATAAAGGTAAGTAGGGCACCCGAGAGGTCCAATCCGTGAGCCACAGTGACCATAGCTAAGATATTCACAGAGATAGCAAGGTGCGATCTACTGTATACCCACCTGAACGTTGTAATCGATCCAAGATCCCTAGACTTTAAAGTAAGGAGTGTGCGTGTCTTCCAGAATAGAAGGTAGCTTCTTATGCACCATAGGGCCCTTGAGTTTTACTTTACCAATATTAAGGAAAGGTTGTTTCCACACTCAAGTGAGGGTTTGCGGGTGGCCAGACATGGGTCCTCATTTTGAGAAGCTGGGGGTAACCACCAATATTTGTTTGTGACTGGCTTTATTTTTAGTAAATCCATGCTAGTGACAAGTTTTCTTTAAGTGTACCGAAGAGCATTCCTGTTTGGTCTCAAATTGCCATATGACTTGAACATACACCAGAATTTTGATTGAATGTGTTGTAAAATTGCTAGATGATTTCTTAGTTCTATTCTGATTATCTAGAAATAAGCAAAGAAAGTGGATATTCGATATTCTTTGGATATTTTGTACTGGAAACATTGACCAGTATGTTGGGAGACAAAATATTTTTCGAGAATCAGATCCTCTGTTAGCGTGAGCTGTACTCCTGGTCTATGGACTTCTCAAGTCTCAGCAAGTTCATGGTAGCAACCAGCTGTAGACTTTTTCTTTAAAATGATGCATATATCCACTTTTGTTCAGCGTTGGTGTTTACATAGGTTGTTTACATTTATTTTTTTAATGATGATGCAACAGAAATTTGTAAATCTCAATATTTGAGTGTCTTGTAATGAGTAAATACAAACATGCCTTTCACGGTAAGGAAAATCTATTCTATTGAATAGTTTGATTGTCAATCTAAACCACTGAAATTTTTCCGCTATGTACCTTTCTCTGCTCAGGAATTTACAAGTAAAATGTAGCTCAGATCTGAAGTCTGTCCGGAAAACCAGCAAAATGCTGAATTGTCCCATCCTACAGGCACAGACTTGGTCAACAAATGTTTAGAAGATGATTAAAGGGAACGTTGAAGGATAAAGTATGGGGGCTGCCATTTGCAAATGTTAGAAATTCTGTATATAGCTCTACAGAACAGACAGACCATGCACAGCTCACATGGGCTTTGCTGCTTAACTGCAGACAGGAACAGGAAACTTTTTATTATACAGAGAAAAGGCATAGAGTTTACCATAGAGCAGCTACAAACTTATAAACACTGCCATCTGCTGGCTGATGTAGTTTTTACACAAAATACAAATGAACATTGTATTCCAACAGCAAACATTTTACAATAAACTTTTAGACTTTCCCATATATCTACCAGCGTAATTTTAAAGGCATGCATGAACGCTACCGTGATGGCATTGGTTGTCTTGTTTGTTATCATGGTCTGTGAGGTGGCTTAGGCTCCTATTCATGTCCTGTATCAAATGAAATTCTACTTGATTTTTCCATGCATTGTCCTCAGCCTGCTGGTAGCTTCTGTGCACTTATCCTAGGTTCACATCTGTGCGTTTCTGCAGGCCTCCTTTGCATGGGCACGGCAGCCCATTCATTTCAATAGGCTGCCGTGCCTGCATTTCCCACAGAAAAAGGTGCATTTACCTTTTTCAAAACACGGCCCGTAGGGAAATGGCATGCCATTTCCCTGTGGTTCCTACACACGCACTGCGATTTTACATGTGTGACATTCAGAATGAATGGAAAACTGCACGTTTTCACAGAGCAGCGCATATTTACTGTGGGTGGTTTCGGGCGCGCAAATCACTGTGATTCCTGCAGCCATATACATTGGAACCAAGAATGAGAACCATGACTGAATGCATAGGAACCATGACTGAACCAAACCCTTAAAGGCAATGTTGTTCAGTCAGGCTACTTTCCTTTTCCTGTAAATAAAGCATTGCTTAATATCAGCATCAGAAAGTGGTTATTGGGAGTACTTATAAAATGTCAGCAGCAGATAGAAGCACTCAATTTCCTCCTTCTGTTTTTTGTATACCTATGATCTGATTACAGTTTAAAGTAGAAGAATAGCCAAAGATCTTTTGCCCCGGCTTCTCCTATAGATCACAGGAGTGGATTTAGTTCTGCACTCCTCTGACCCATATTCAGCTGACACCAGGTTAAACCCACTGTCGACTGATGTCACAGAGCTAGTCAAGGCTTTGCAGGAATCCTGACAATAATGATTGGATCTGCCCAGATGCCTGACCAGCAGCTGGCTCAGCCTCTCATCGTGCCACTGACAGCCCATTCGAAAAGTGCTGCATCTATGCGAGTATGAATGTTTTTTTGTTTTGTTTTTTCCATGCTTCTTTTTAAAATCCATGGCAGGTTTACTTTTACTGTGCAACTTGTAGAGTTGTCATCCTGATCTTTGCTTCACTGCCTAGTGAGTCACCAACCTGGAGAGCATGTACAGAGGTGGCACTCTGTCCTATGACTTATCATTTTATGGTCTGCCTCTCGCTAGCTGTATTGGGCAAAGCACATCCCATGTGTAAAGATAGCTCATTTCCCTGTGTTATTTTTTATAAGAACCTATTAGTTCTTAAACCTATTGTTGTAACCAAAACTATTTTATTTTAGTACTGGGTAGAGTAGGGACATTTTTTTTTTTGCTGTGGTGTCCTGCTTGGAAGATATTATTTTTTTTTTTTTTTTTACTTCCTGTCTTGGAGAAGCAACAAGTCGTGATACTTTTACCAAATTTGAGGTGAATTCCCATCTTAGTTGACACCAGAATATTTGTCCCCAATGAAAGTTTTCTACTCACAACTGACTCTCATAACGCTAAAATGTAACATTTCATCCTGCTTACTGTTTTGCTTAAAGTTTACTATTACATGCGTTAACCCGCATGGCTGCTGAAGTCTAATACAAATTTCCATTTTAAGATCAAGTTAACTTGTAGGTTTTGTAATATAGAAAAAGAAGTGTAAGCACCAATCTGTCATAGTAATAAACGATAGTAATTGACAGTGGCGGCTGGTATATTTTTTTGGGGAGGCGTCAGTCGGGTCACTTGCGCCTTAAGCCCTCCCCCCTGGTGGGTCGGCCCCGCACTTAGACCCCTTTCACACCAAGGCGCTTCAAAAACGCCCTAAAAACACCATAGCATTATTACCGCATTTTACAGCGTTTTAGGGGCGTTAGCGGTAAAATTAACGCAACGTTGCAGGCGTTTTAACAGCGTTTTTTAAGCGTTATTGAAGCACCGGCTTCAAAGAACAACTCCACCTCCCTACATCACTTCCTGTGTACTTCCTGGTATCTCGTTGAGGTGAAAGAGACAAGTTCAAAAATTATACTCGGATGAGCATTGCAACGTAAGTATCTATATCCTAATCCCACTCCCACATCCGTAACCCCGCTCCCACTAGTCCCATATCCCTAACCCTAATCCTAATCCCACTTCCACTAGTCCCAAAACCAGAATCCTAATCCCGCTCCCACTAGTCCCAAATCCCTTTGATGTTCTGTTTAATCATTCTGACCTTCCCACAATTTCAGTCCTGTTGTTGTAGATACTCTCATTTCTGCTTGCAATGTTTACCTTTTTGTGAGATCATGTGACTTTTCTACAGCTCAGGGCGGATTATAGGCGTTTTTCAGGCATTTTTACAGCGTTTTCAATTCATTTCAATGGAGAGGGGCGTTTTTGAAGCGCTTTTTTCAACGCCCAAAAGCTGCTCCAAAGATGCTGCTTGCAGGACTTTTCTCAATGCCCCGCCAGTGCAACGCCTCGGTGTGAAAGGGTCCATTGAGATGCATGGGGAGGGTATTATGAGCGTTTTATGAGCGTTTTATGAGCATTATATTTAGCGCTAAAATGCTGCAAAAACGCCTTGGTGTGAAAGGGGTCTTACCCCATCTAGGTCACGGGCAGCAATCCTCCAGGCGGCGGCCTCCCCTGCATCTCCTCCTCCCCTGCATCACACCTTGCATCTCCTCCCTCCTCTCCTCCGTGCATCTCCTCCCACCTCCTCCTGGGCGGCCAGTCAGATCGCCTCTCTGGCAAGTCGGGTGATGGGGTCTCAGGACCTGCTTCCTGATTGGCTGGGAGGTGAATCAGGAAGACAATAGCGAATATTCATTCGCTATTGTCACACAACTGCGCCCCAAGCCCACCCTTTTTTGAAGCCTATTAAAGACTGGTTCCACCCAAAAAAACAAAACTAACTGAAAAATTGTAAAAAAAAAAACAAAAAAACATTTGAATATTTTTTTTTTTTTTTACTTACCTCTAAATGCCTGTTGCTAGGTGGTCCCTCGTAGTCTGCCTCTTCTTTTGCCTGGGCTGGTGACATCACTTCCTCCCAGGCACAGGAAGGGCTCGGCTCTGCTCCCTCCCTCCTGTCAATCATCTGGGACCCATTACAGGTCCCAGGTGATTGAGCGGCCAATCACGGCGCGCGGCGCCGCACGCGCAGTGGGTGCCAGGCTGTGAAGCCACAGCCCGGCGCCCACAGTTGAAATGCCGGCGCCGATGAGCAGAGGGGGGGGGGCGAGCAGGGCTTCGATCCCCCGCATCTCTGGACCCAGGGACAGGTGAGTGCCCAATTAAAAGTCAGCAGCTGCAGTATTTGTAGCTGCTGACTTTTAATTTTTTTTTTTAATGGAGCCCCTGGGTGGAACTCCTCTTTAAAGCCTCTGGCTCTAATCACGTGCTTCAAAAAAAAAAAAAAAAAACACCATTGGAATCCATGCGTCTGGCACCCTGCATGTAGATTAGGGGCCGGGTGCATGAATAGGAGGGGCGGCTCCCCATCGCCCTGTATTACGGGCCGCCACTGGTGATTGGGGATGAACCGACCAGACTAAGTTTGGTTTGCAGGAGTTTGGCCTAACCCCACTGAAGTCTATGGGAGCAAACATTTTTCAAGGTCAATTTGCAAGCCGGGCACTGGTACATGGGACATAAACGAATGCAAAAAAAAAAAAAAATACATATATATACAGTATGTGTATATATCTCATCAGGGAGAGACTTTTTTAATGCAGCTTAAAGGCAAATGTACAAATTCATAAAGAACATTCTTTTATAATGCCCTAAACTTGCTCGTGATTTTGCAGAGCAGTACCATGTACGTCATGGTACTGTAGCGTTACCAGCACTAAATAACAGATCCATGCCGGCTTCTGTATGTTAACAAATGGGCCAGGAATCCTGGGTGGCTTCACTTGATCACATGCGCTCATGACTATTTTTGATCAATGGCATCACCCGACACCCAGGCCCTTTAGTTTACATACAGAAGCTGGCCAGGGATCTGTCATTTGTGAGAGGAGTAGAGATGGGTGAATAATGTTGGACACAGTGGCTTGTCATGACAGCAGGCCATCATGATTGACAATGATCTACATTGTTGGACAACATGATTGACCTTTGACTTACATCAGATGTTCTTTTTATTTTTCCTAATAAAGGACATTTTTGATGGTGTGAATGTTTTATTTACTACAAGGGTTTCTATATAGCTTATACTAAATTACCTGGGGGGGCAGATATCTGGGGCCTCCTTATTCTAAACAGGGCTTCCAGATTCCAATAAGTACCTACCCTCTCCCCCTTTTTTTTCAGAACGTAGTTAGAATGGTCTGTTTAACATAGCATTTCTTGAACAAGTTTTATGTGATAGACGGGGAAAGGAACTGAAGTTTCCTGGTGCTTTCCTGACAATTTGCTGAGGACTTTAAGTGCCAGCTACGAGAAGAGAGGCACACCCCGGATGTATGTGTGTCTGGCTTGGAAACTCTGCTTTCCACATGATTATAGTGTTTCTGATATAGTTGGAAGGTCTCTGATTTATTTTTGTTACCATTCTGCTAGTATTGCTTTTACTAAGGATTGTCTGTGTAGACTATGAAATATTGCTCCAACGGTGTTAACATTTTTGCTACGTACAAGACATTGTTTGCAGTGGTGTTTACTGTTATACAGGGCTTTTTTTCAGCAGGAACTAGGGGGAACTCAGTTCCACCACCTCTGGCTCAGGTCTTCTGTTCCCCGCTCACCACTATCACTTGGTAATGCTGTAGTCCAGCTTCTGCGTTTACAAGTGATAGCTTATCCCCCAGTAGCTCCCACAGGTCAGATCTCCTGTGCAGATCTCACTGAGTGCTGGACAGGGACAAAGGAGATACAGAACAGGTACCCAGGGTTCAGTGCAGTCATGGGCAGGAGAGGGTGCGTGGTAGGCTGCACCCTCTGTGGTCTCCATTTTTTTCCCTGGTGACCAGTTGTTGATGCTCCTACTGCATGATCTCCCTTGCAAGTGACTGTAGTATAGTATAGTATGCTGGGAGGTACTACAGCCGGATAGGTGCTTCAGCTTAATATTGCAACAAAGGTAAGACATATGACAGATGGTGGAGCTTTTAAGGAGGGGGGAGAAGATGAGGGCAGTGGAGGGAGGGGTTGTATGCAGAGGGAAGAGCTACTATTTCATGCCATTTCGCAGGTATGTGTGTGTGGCGGGCATGGTTGAGTTCCTGCACCTATTCCCTGAGAAAAAAAGCCCTGCTGTTATACATAAGTCTATTCTGAGGACAAGCAAGTGTTCACCAACAATAACCATAGTGCCACAGACATTATTTTTTTTTTTTTAAATCAGAAAGGTTTTTATTTTGCATAGGGAACAAAATCATACATCATACATGTTAACATATTGATTGTACATATATTTTAGAGTATTAGTGCAGTTTGTCATGAACACAGTTGGCCACATTTTAAGATTGTCAAGAGGAGGTTCTATTTGTATTCCACCAAAAGTAAAGGTAATTGCATTATTATCCTTGAACAATAAATTTGACATATAATATGCCTCTTAGAAAGTACATGTCTGATTGTCAAATGGTGTACTCGGATATTGACTAGAATACTATCTCCCTTGTATAGGAAAACTCCTGTGTTATACAGTATCTTTAAGCTGTAAAAAGGGGGAGACACAGTTATCTTCCTATAAAATCAGCGAGATCCACCACAGTATAATACAGCTCTATTATGATTGTCTGTGTTCATTGTATTTAGTGCAATATAACATTCTCCAGTATAGGGAGGAAAAAGAAAATATCAATCAATAAAAAGAAGAAGAAAAAAGAAGGAAAGAAATCGGAAAAAAAAGCCATAACAAAACAAAACCAAATCTTGCCATACGTTGTAATATTGCATAATCTGTCTCATACCTCTCGGGGAGTGTATTGCCTTGTTTATCCCTTTCTTTTTACATACTTTTATTATCCATATAGTGGTCATGTCCACATTAGCCCAAGAGTAACCTATCTTTGATTAGTTGGTGTGGGGCTAGACCAGGAACATCCAACCATGCCTGCCATATCGATAGAAACTTTTGTGGGACTTTTCTATGTTGGTAAGCAGACTTTTCTCTTATTAAGAGCCTATTGACACTATCTATCCATTGCTTCTTGGTGGGCACTCGCGGAGTGATCCACCACTGAGCAATTAATTTTCTTGCCATATACAGCATTCGGATGAGCGCTATGCGGGTGGGTGGTGGTATCGACTCGTCTTCTATCGCTCCTAATATACATGTTACTGGGTTTCTCTCAAGGGGTATCATAAATATTTCTGTTATTGTGTCTAGTACATCTTTCCAGTACCTAAATAGTTTGGGGCACTTCCATATCATATGGAGTAAGTCTCCATGATCACGTTCACATTTTGGGCACATGGGAGAATCTCTAATTCCCCACTTATATAATTGGAGGGGCGTTCTATATGCTCTGTGAAGTAAATAAAGGTGTGAGATTTTCTGAGATGCAGATAGAGAGACCAAGGGGGCGTTTGCCAAGCATGTATCCCAACTGTCTCCGTCTATTGCCCCTATGTCTTCCTCCCAGCGCTGTCTACATGGTAGTCTAGAGGGGTCTTGTATTCGCGTGACAAGGGTGTTATAGCAGTGGGATATCATTCCTTTTTTATTTTCTTCCATGAGAACTTCCTGAACAATCGGATGTTCTGTGTGGTGGATTCTGACAGTTCTGCTCTGGGTTTGTAAAGCATGTCGCAATTGGAGATACTTATAAAAATTGTTATGTGGAATCTCGAATTCTATTTGGATCTGTTGGAATGATTTGAGGGTATTATTTTGGTATAGTTGCGAAACAAATTTGATACCTGCGTCCTCCCAGTTCTTAAAACCTTTTAGTTTTTGTATTTCCTTAAATTGCCTGTTTCTCCAAAGAGGTGTGCAGGACAAAAAACCTGTAACGCCCAGTAGTTTTTTTACAAAAGACCATAGCATGATCAACAATTTAATTGTAGGGGCCTCAGGGTCTAGATGTAAGAACCCCGCTTCCAAATTTGCCAGTGCTGAATAATTATTTTCGTTTTCGTTCCCCACCACAAGCATTCGAATCGGGTCTGTGTGATCTGATAGACCCCATCCTCCCAACTGTTGCAGTTGGGATGCCAGGTAGTACGTTCTAGGGTGAGGGACAGCAAGTCCCCCCTCCTCCTTGCCGTATTGTAATGTGGATAGTTTTATCCTTGCTACCTTTTTCTTCCAAATAAGCTCCCTGAACTGGGTTTCTATCCTATCGAACCATCTCTTAGGTATCCATATTGGGGAGTTGTTAAAGATATATAATAGTTGTGGCGCCCAAACCATTTTAATAAGGTTAACTCTCCCAGCCACTGACAATGGTAATTTACACCAAGCTCTGTTTTTTTCCCGGAATTTAGTCAGGAGGGGCGTCAGGTTCTGATCAATATAGGTGTCTGGGCTCGATGTCACCTGAATCCCTAGGTAGCGAAATGAGCTCACCTGTTGTATCATTTCTGCACCCTGGGGCAGCGGGGTATTCAGGGGGTCAAGCGGCATCAGCACCGACTTGTCCCAATTGATGGAGAAGCCCGATAGTTCCCCAAAATCCTTTATGAGGGACATGACCGTTTGTAGCGTATCTTTTGTGTCTCCTAAGTACAGTAGAGTATCATCTGCGTACATGGATACCACATCTCTATTTCCACCCCTCTGAAAACCCACTATTCTTGAGTCCCCTCTAATTTTGGCCCCCAAAGGCTCTAAGGCCAGGGCAAACAGCAGGGGCAACAGTGGGCACCCCTGCCTAGTGCCCCTAAACAGAGGAAAGGGTTCCGAGAGCTCCCCATTAATGCGGATCCTGGCGGTGGGTGTGGCATACAGAAGCTGTATCCAGCGGATAAAGGTGTCCCCCAATCCCATGCTCCGTAGTGTCTTCCACAGATAAGGCCACTCGACACCGTCGAAGGCCTTAGCTGCATCTAGTGAAAAAATTGCCCTGTTGCCTGGATTGTCCACTGGGAGTTGTAGATTTAGGAATAGCCGCCTTATATTTTGGGCCGTGGATCTCGTGGGTATGAATCCAGATTGGTCTCTGTGTACTAGTTTGTGAATTACCTTGGCTAACCTGTTTGCTAACATACGAGCCAGCAGTTTAATGTCTGACGTGAGCAATGATATGGGCCTATAAGAGCCAGGGGAGTACGCATCTTTACCTGGTTTTAAGAGGACAATGATGATTGCCTCGTTCATTGAGTTTGGTAGGGACCCTTCCTCTAGTGCCTCATTATAGACTTTTAGTAGTGCAGGGAGCATAGAGTCCGCGTAACGTTTATATATCTCTGACGGGAGACCATCCATGCCTGGTGATTTGTTATTTTTGGTTTGGGATAGGGCAAGGTCTAGTTCTTCTGCTGTTAGAGGGGCATTAAGCATGGTTCTGTCTTCTATCTGGAGACTGGGGAGCTCACAGCTTCCCAGAAAATCTTCTATTGCACTTTCAGTGGGCATCACCTTTGAGGAGTAGAGATTGGTATAATAATCACTAAATACTTTCAGGATATCAGAGGTAGAGGTTTTCAAGGATCCTTGCTCATCTCCAATGGCGGGAATGAGAGAGGATGATTGCTGGGACCTTGCCATTACTGCAAGCATATGTCCAGTTGTCTCTCCCTCCTCAAAGTGTGATTGTTGCAGAAAAAAGCGTTTGTTTTCCGCTAACTGCAGTGCTAGTTGGCCCGACATTGTCTGCGCGCTTAACCACGCTCTTTTGGTATCTTCCGTGGGATCATTAGTGTAGGTATTTTCAGTCTCGGTGACCATATTTCGTACCAGCAATTCCCAAGCCTTAGTGTCAGTCTTGATTTGTGAGATTGTTTTAATAAGTTGTCCTCTCAAAAAGGCCTTCGCTGCATCCCAGACCACCCCCAGCTTAGCAGTGCCAATATTATCCTGCATAAACAGCCTGAGTGCTGCATGTATGGGGTCAGGTTCGGCAAACAGCGAAAGCCAGAAGGGATTAAGCTTCCAGACTGGGCGGCTGGTCTTATTTGGCAATGAAATGGTCACCCAGAAGGCAGAATGATCAGAGATATTCCTATCTGCATATCTCGATTCCAACACCAGTTGTAGCATCTTATAGTTTCCCAAACCCAAATCTATTCTAGACAATCCGGCGTGGGAGGCCGAGTAGCAGGAGTATTTTTTGTCCTCAGGATGTTTGCATCTCCACACATCTATCAATCCTATTTCTTCAAGCATTTTAGCAAAAGGAGTTTTGCTTTGTATTTGACCTGTATTAACAATGGGTATAGGCATTTTATCCTTAGTGGCGTTTAAAAAATTATTATAATCTCCCATTGCCAACAGGGGTACTTCTGGGTATTGGGCCATGAAACTTGCCAGATGTTTAATAATCTCGGATGTATATGGTGGGGGAATATAAATACTAGCAAGAATACATTTTAGGTTTGATATTGTGCATAGGAGAAATATATATCTACCGTCCGTATCTATGCGTTTTTGTATACAATTGAATTGAACATCCCTCCTGATCAAAATACTTGTACCTCTAGAATAGGTGGAATGGGTTGCATGAAACTGGGTTACATATAATCGTGGGTTGAGGCTGGGGGCAGGGTCCGCCGAGAAGTGAGTCTCCTGTAGGCAGACTACCCCCGCACCCAACGACTTGAGATGCCTGAGGACCGCCATCCGTTTAATTGGGCTGCCTAGCCCTCTGACATTCCAAGTCACGATCGTTAGCTTAGCCATTCCCATGTCACTTTAGAAATTTTAGGCAGTCTAATAAAACCTCTAGTAGCACCCACAAGTCGTGTACCAGTATGATACCAATTGTATAATAGAAAAAACATATCAAACTTAATTTCCCTCTTCTTGGGACAGTTAGGCATCTGTGGGCATGAAATCAGAATACAAAACAGCAAGAAAAAATATTTTAATATGTTAGGGTATAGGCACAGAAAAAAATAGCTTTCTAGCTCAAAATATACTACTCTGTATGGCGCAACTCTAAAGGGTGATAGTGCACTCAACTGTAACAGTTGCATTGTTAGCTTTTCCTCCACACAACAGGTGTGGGGGGGGGGTAAAAGCCTTGAAAACTCCCGGTTAACCAGTAGGTCAGTTCTTGCAGGTGTTTTACAGAAGCGGCAGGCACGTACTCCTTCCTTGCTTGCAATTCAAAAAAATGAAAAATAAAGAAGGGTGAGGGGAAGGGGAAAAAAGCAGGAAGAGTAAGTTGAGATGAACAGGGCTCCTCATCCGCCTAAGCAACGGATATGGGTGTAGGAACTGTCCACATTTATCAGCAGGCTCAGGTCTTAAGGCCCGCATTCGGCTCAGGCGCCCTCTCCAAAAAAAAGGGGGGGGGGGGGAGAGAGAAAGATGGGGGAGGGGGGGACAGCATGCTGGACCCCTCCAGTCCAACATCAACACAAGACATATCGCTTAGGGGGGAACATCTCTTTGCGGTCTAGCTGCTTTAAGGGCTCTATCTTCTCTATCCAGCCACTGAGCCGCCATATCCGGCCGGTCAAAAAAACGGGTTTCTCCAAGTGCGACTACTCGCAGGCGGGCAGGATACAGCATGGCGTAGGGCAAGTTTAGATCCCTTAATCTTCGCTTGACATCCATGAACTTTGCTCGCTGTTTCTGGAGTTCAGCCGAGAAATCCGGGAATAGGGATATCTTGGAGTTTTCTATAGCCAGTTTGCTTCCCATGGTTCTGGCCTTGGCAAGGATGGCATCTCTATCTTTGTAGTTGAGAAGTTTAAAGAGAAAAGCGCGAGGATGATTGCCAGGTGGTAGTGGGCGAGATGGGACTCTATGCGCTCTCTCAACTGCAAATAATGGAGAGAAAGCGTCTTTTCCGAATGTGTTGAGAAGCCATTGCTCGATGAAGGTGACCGGGTCTTTACCCTCTATTCTTTCTGGGAATCCCAGTGCGCGTATATTATTGCGGCGCATGCGGTTCTCTAAATCATCCAAACGTGCTGCGTGCTGGTCTACTACATGACAGTTATACTTTAAGTCCCTCTGCATGGGTACAAGATCATCTTCCATCACACTGACCCTGCTCTCCACTGCAGCCGTGCGCTCTCTCAGTTTTTGCATGTCCTGTCTCACATATGATATCTCAGCTTTGACTCCTTTAACTTCATCCGTCAAATGTGATATGGATTTGTTGCATGCAGTCACTGCTGAGAGATTGTCTCTGAGAGTGGGTTCAGTATTATCCACTGGCATGCTTGGTGTCTGGGTGTCCTGACATGTGTGTGATACTGTACTCACTGCGGTCCAATCTGTAGGGGATCCAGTGCCATCCACCAGTGGTATAGTATTGTCTAACTCCAGCTGGCCTCCCTCCTCTTCACTGAGGTCGGATGCGGGCGAGGATGGCTCTTTGGAAGACTTGTTGCCAAACAGGAGTCTCTGAGCGGCCTCCTTGTATTTCTCCTTCTGTGATCTCTGTGGCAGAGCGCCATCTTGGGCCTGAGTCACAGGCGGGCCGGTGCCTTCTTTTCCCCGTTTTGGCATGCTAAACAGCCGCGGATCAAACGCCGATATGGACCGGGTTAGTCACCCGTAGTGTGCGGTTCCGATCGGGGGTGTTATCGGGTCGGATGAGTGATCCGCAGGATCAATTACAGGATTCTTGGCGGAGCAGAGGAGAAGTGCGTCCTGCTACATGCGCTGCCTGGCCACGCCCCCCCCACAGACATTATTTGAATGGAATACGGCAGTTAGTAAAAAAATGTTTTCTTCTGTACTTTGAGTTTTTGAATTGCCAGCAAGAGCCAAGGTGTTCTTATGCCATCATGTATATCGGCAAGAGGTCATTCCATGCAAAGTTTATTTTGAATAGATGCCAGTGGGTTTTTTTAATATCTAGTTGTAAATTGTCACCACTGCAACCCTTTACAATGAAATCTTACCTCTCCCTGTGACATAAGGGAAGCCTCAATTAATGAACTGTCTGTAGGGAAATTAAACATCAGAAGGGAAGAGTGCAACCATCTTTTAGGCCTCATGCTCACTGGACGTTATAAAAAAAGCCAGTAACGTTAGCTGTAGAAAGCTGTAGCTGTACAGGGAGTTTTTCAAAGTTTTTGCACTAGCGTTTGTCAGCGTTTGTTGGTGTTTTTTTAGCTGTAGCGGATTTTTAGCTTTTTTTTTTTTTTTTTTTTTTTTTTTTTTTTTTTTTTTTGCATGGGCAGATAGGATAACATGCTGAGGAGTTTATTGGCTGTAGAAAAAAACGTCTGAAGCCAAAAACAGCAGCTGTAAAAACGTCCAGTGTGCATGAGGCCTAAGGCCACACCACTGGGTGTTTGGCTTGGTGTATGAGACTATGGATTTTAGGTGCAGGGAAAGGCTGGCAGTTGTTGGGCATGCATGGGGCTCGGAGCAAACATTCAGAGCCATATGTGCCCAGGAATGAATGCCTGAAATGTCAGGCTACTTGCATTAGGACTAAATGCCCAGTGTGCACGAGGCCTATATGAAGTCTATTGTTGGGAGTGTATTTTCATTAGAATGTCAAATTACTCTCTCTATCATTTGACACTCCCATTTCATACAAATTTAAAATATAAAGATACATCGACCTGTGTGGCCTCTGCTGGAAATTTCTTCCTCTGCCTTATTACCGATCTCCAAGTTATCTGTTGCTTTTTTTATATCCCATAGGATTGCTATTCCTGTTAAAAATACAGATGTCCACCAAGAGGCATTATATGTTAATGTTCAGTGTAGGAATCCACAAGAATTTGTCATATTCACAGGTACAGACTGAACCTTACACCCAATATTTTTCTAACAATCCAGTTGATAATGAAATTATTACGGAATACGTCTCTGCCTCCTGGAAGAAAATTAATCATAAATTGCAATTTTGTATATGCTTGTATGCTGTAGGCTTCACTTGACATTTATCAAGAGAGTTTATAAGATGGTAGCCAGGGCCAGCCCCCCTACATTCCCCCAACCTTCCCCCCCCGACCGTATGTCAATAACATAATGATCATACCTTTCTCAGGCTTCTGTCACACTCTGTTCTTAAAGGAGAGCTCTGGTCAAAATAAACCAAAGTACACCTTCACAGTAAAAGTTAAATGACAGAAAAATCCTTGTAGCTGTGGGTAAGATGCTAATTTTCGATAAGAAGGCTGAGATAAGCTTAATTTCCTGAAATGTGGGAAATTAATTTTTATTTTTTTTATTAACCACTTAAGGACCGGAAGGATTTGCCCCCTTAATGGTGAGGCCATTTTTTGCGATACGGCACTGCATCACTTTAACTGACAATTGCGCGGTCATGCGACGTTGTACACAAACAAAATTTATGTCCTTTTTTTCCCCACAAATAGAGCTTTCTTTTGGTGGTATTTGATCACCTTTGCGTTTTTCATTTTTTGCGCTATAAACAAAAAAATAGCGTCAATTTTGAAAAAAACAGTATTTTTTTACTTTTTGCTATAATATCCAAAAATATATATATAATTTCTTCATCCGTTTAGGCCAATATGTATTCTTCTACAATTTTTTTGTAAAAAAAAAATCACAATAAGTGTATATTGATTGGTTTGCGCAAAAGTTATAGCATCTATACAATAGGGAATAGATTTATGGCATATTATTATTATTTTTTTTTTACTAGTAATGGTGGTGATCAACGATTTTTAGTGGGACTTCGATCTTGCGGACAGATCAGACACTTTTGACACTTTTTTTGGGACCATTGACATTTATACAGCGATCAGAGCAAAAAATAGCCACTGATTACTGTATAAATGTCACAGGCAGGGAAGGGGTTAACACTAGGGGGCGATCAAGGGGTTAAGTGTTCCCTAGGGAGGTGTTTCTAACTGGGGGGGGGGGGAGTGTAGTGACTGGAGGAGGAGAGAGATCGCTGTTCCTGATCAACATATAAAAAGCAGAGACATCACCCTACTGACAAAGTGCCAGATAGTCAAAGCTATGGTAGTCCCAGTGGTAACCTATGGCTGTGAAAGCTGGACCATAAGAAAGGCTTTTGAACTATGATGTTGGAGAAGACTCTTGAAAGTCCCTTGGACAGCAAGAAGATCAAACCAGTCAATCTTGAAGGAAAATCAACCCTGAATATTCACTGGAAGGACAGATCCTGAAGCTGAAACTCAAATACTTTGGCCACCTAATGCGAAGAGAGGACTCATTGGAAAAGACCCTGATGCTGAGGAACTTGGAAGGAAAAAGGAGAAGAGGACGACCGAAAACAAGATAGATAGGTAGTATCATCGAAACAATGAACATGAAGTTAAGCAAGCTCCAGGAGGCAGTGGAGGACAGAAAAGCCTGGCGCGCTTATGGTCCATGAGGTCACGAAGAGTCAGGCACCACTAAATGACTGAACAACAACAAGCTTGTTTGTGACTAAATGTTGGTTTCTAGTGAGTCTTCCTTTACGTTTCTCATTGGCTCTGGATCCAAACATTTACACCTAGATGGTTTTGTTACACTTCAATTTTTTAATGTTGCATTTTGATTCTTAAATTTTTATTGTCTTTTGCTTTTAATCTACAAGAAAGCTATGGTAGAATTCCAGGCAACAACCATTATCTCAGAATTCCAGTTATGTGGCCTATGTATATGTTCTACCTCACTTTTATGAGCACATTTCTTGCTACTATAGAAAACATGTCTCCTGATGATTACATCCTTTTCATCTCTCCTCTCCCAGCCTGTTATTGGACAGAGAAGGACAGCAGCTTACTAATAAGGTTGTCCCTGGGCTCACCCTCCTTTAAGCCTAAACACACTGCAAGCAATATAGCCCTGATTGGCTAATAGTGTGCCCCCCCCCCCCCCCCCCCCTTTAATTTATGAGCTGATGTGCAGAGAATTAGGCAAGGGCGATATCGCCACAGATTCAGGTGCAAATACTGATTTATTTGGATGGATACATCTAAGTAAGGCAGCCTATAGATGGATCAAATTTTTTTTTTTGTTCAACCAGAGGGCTGAATGAAAAAGACTGACCCAATTCCCCCATCCACCTTGCACAAGCTATTGTACTCTGAATATAGGGAGACTATCAACTATGCTAATATAGGCCACCAGCGCATTCCACACAGCCTCAGGAGTATCTGGATAGACACAAGGACGTTCCACTCTTTCTCCAAATATTGAAAGTCTGTATCCCTTATGGAGGTCAACTCAAGCTGGACCAATGTAACTAAATGTAAAACTAAACTTCATATATAATGTGACTTTTTTGGAAAGTTACCCCTAAACATGTATATTTTGGATTGGCTATACTGATCCCTGTATATTCTCATTAGTCTTTCCTTTGCTTTAACCATAATAGGATCTTTCCTTTTTTACTCCCCATATAATTCATGTTCTTCCCTCCCCATCTGACCTTATTATTCACATAACCATTAAATATGCTAACGGCAGCCTGGAGCAGTTCTCCAGGCTATAGCTTTCCTCAGTGTGACTAAACAAGTAAACATTCAGGTCCCCTTCACATCTGATTATTCCGTTAGTTTCCTGCACACACAGTAAAGTGTGTTTCCATAAAGCAGGAATATGCAATTAGCGGACCTGCAGCTATTGCAGAACTACAAGTCCCTTGAGACATTGCAAGACTCTGACAGACACAAGCATGACACCCAGAGGCAGAGGCATGATGGGACTAATTGCAAATTCCTGCCATAAATTGTAATTCCAATTTTCATGAAAGTAAGAAATATCCTCTGTGTGATATACAGTACGTACATTGCAAAGATTTTAACAAACGTAGTGGATTCATACCTTATTCTGCTTTGAAGAAGTTAGTTTGTTCCACTATGTCCTATCCAGGCTATTCCTTGAAGGGAAGGAATGGTTCATTATAACCACCTGGTGCATTTGTTTGTGTTCTACCAGGGAAAGTTACAGTGTCTGCAAAACTTAATAAATATTTTTGTCTCTCAAAAAATGAAATTCCTATTGCAGAGAATGCCTAATATGTTACTTGTAGTGCAAACATCTAAGCTCAGTGAGCTGATCACACAAGTAGGAAATTACAATTTTGGGAGTGTTCTGTACACCAAGTATGCACAAAACCTCTCCGGGTTGCATTATATTTTTTTTAAGCATTTTAAAAAATGAAACTGGCTGAAATTAAAATTTAATTGTAAAACAACATTCATTTAAATTGTGTAGCAACTTTACACACTATATTATTTTTTAAATGAAAGTGGAGTTCACCACCATATGAATGGACTGTCAAAGCATGTGATCATAGGCGTGTACACTGGGTGTGCCTAGGCACACCCTAATCACCCTGTGCGGTGCCGCTTCCCTCTGTTTCCTGGCCTTCCCTTGTCTCTCCCCTGCAGTGCTGCCAGCTTCTCTCCTCCTGTTGGGGGGGATGTTTCAGGATGGGTGAATAAATGAACACAGTAAGTGATCTGTACCAATAGCTCCTGTGTCCATTCTTAACTGAAGCATAGAGCACTTCCCTTTCGTTCACTGCCAAGTGCAGCTGAGGCTGCAAAGAAAAGGACTGGGGAGACATTTTCCTCAGTTCCTTTCTCTCTGTTTAGACCCTTGATATTTCACAAAGCCCCCCAACAGGGCTCCTAAAAAAAATTGAAAAAAAAAAAAAAAAGAATATTGTAAAAAAACAATAAAATAAATAAAATTGTAAGGCATCAAAACCACTGACACCGTCCACTGCCCAACCGACACCGTCCACTGCCCTTCCGACACCGTGCACTGCTCTACCAACACCGTCCACTGCCCTTCCGACACCGTGCACTGCTCTACCGACACCGTCCACTGCCCTTCCGACACCGTGCACTGCCCTTCTGACACCGTGCACTGCCCTACCGACACCGTCCACTGCTCTGCTGATAACACGTGTTTGTGCTCTGGGGTGCACACCCTAATCCACTGTCCTACCGACACCGTCCACTGCTCTGCTGACGCCGTCCACTGCCCTACCGACACCAGTCTCTGCCCTACTGACACCGTCCACTGCTCTGCTGATGACACGTGTTTGTGCTCTGGGGTGCACGTCCTATTGCAATAGACTGCGCACACCAGTGCATGTGATAACACCGTCTTTGGCATACTACATAGGAAATGGCAGACAGAAGGAACCCTTAGACCCCTTTCACACAGAGGTGCTATAGTGGTAAAAATAGTGCCTGCAAAGCACCCTGAAACAGCGGCTCCATTCATTCCAGTGTGAAAGCCCGAGGGCTTACACACTGGAGCGGTGCGCTGGCAGGGTGTCAGAAAAAGTCCTGCCAGCAGCTTCTTTGGAGCGCATTAGGAGCGGTGAACTCACCGCTCCCAAAGCGCCCCTGCCCATTGAAATCAGTGGGCAGCACCGGCAGCGGCGCTTTGCGGGTGGTTTTAAAACCGTCCCGCTAGTGGCTGAATAGTGCAGCAAAAATGATGGTAAAGCGCCACTAAAAAATAGCGGTGTTTTACCGCCCACGCCCGGGGCGGCTCAGTGTGAAAGGGCTCTTATAAATAAAATACAGAGAACCTCCTGTTGAACACTTTCCAGCGTGATACCTTCCTGCTTTCCTCACCCTTGGTTCTGCTTTTCAGCATTAAAAAAACAAAAAAAACAAAGCTAAGTGAAGGGTAGAAAGCACCATCCGCCGGTCCAGTGAATTGTTTTGTTTTAGGTAATTGGATTAATCACAGATACCATTTATAGCTGTGGGGAACACATCTAATCTTTTAATTAAAACTCAATCTTTTCAATCTTGTTTATCCTACAGCTTCTGGGTCACTTATGGCTGCCTTTCAGCCGACCGGCAACTGATGGAAGAGAAATCTCACGTACCAATCACATCTTTCCATCACCAATTACACTGCTTTTTTCCCTGGTTATATCATGAGATAAGCAATGACTCCAGGTGAAGGGAAGGGGACGCCATGTGGAGCTGCCACATTGTAGTTGTTTTAAAGGCAAAGTCCATGAAAAATTCAACGATAAAGTGCTTTTTATGGGTGCAACATTTGTAAGGAAAAAAAGGTAGAGAAATAGTGTTTGAATCTTCTCTGTTGAAAACAGACAAGTGCTGTATAGTTACACTAGATACATATAATGCAGTCTGACCCCTCCACAAAATGTATTCATTAGCATATTGCGCTCATCTACTGGGAATTTTTAACCTTGTGTGGAGCTGCTGGCACAGTTCATCAGAATAAAAGGTTAGAACATTTTTATCCTTTAATACTCACACAAAGGCCGTTTTGCTTTGGTGCCCTTTTATTTTATTTTTGGAATATATGTTTATGCGACTGTCATTTGAAGATTTAGGTTAATTGTTTTAATCTCTGCAGCCATTTATTCAGTTAACAGATTAAAGTAGCTGCCTGACTCTTTATAATGACATAATTGATGTGATTTCAACTGCAAGGCTCAAACTTCAATTTATAGCGGAACTTCACCCAAAAGGAGAAGTTCTGCTCTGCCTCCTCCAACCCCACAACAGTATAACAGGCATAAGTATGATGTCATCAAACCCAACGTCAAGTACCAAAATAATAGCATGAAAGCCAGAGTCCGTGAGCAGCTAGGTTTTGCTTTCAGTATGTATTATATAGCCTGATTTTCGTTCTGATTACATTTTACATTTACCTTGTGTTGTTGTAACAAACATTAAAATAAAATAATTATGGCAATTATAGATATCATATTAAATATTTTGCAGCAAGACTTGTTTATGTTTGCTGGTGATGAACACCTAATACAGAAAGGAAGTTGCCAGGTGCCGTGTGCTGGAAGGATGGAGGGCCTATCGGTACCCCAGTGCCTTTCATCTGTCTGCTTGAGGAGTTGGCCTTATTTCATTGTACACCAGTACTTTGCTTCATGCTTGTCTTTGCTTGTCTCTTCAGTACCTCAGACACTCTCTGATAACAACTCAAGAGACAGGTTTTCTGTTTGCTTATCTGTTCAATTAGCGATTTAATTTCCTCCCAAAGTAACGTCCAGGCAGAGCAAAAGAAGACAAGCAGAAAGCACAGAAATATAATAAATGTCAGGTAAATCTCGGGACCGGCAACTCTGCTTGAAACCACAATTTTTGTTTTTTGTTTTAAAGTGGACATGTCATCTTTGGCCATTTTTTTTCCTCCAGGCTAATATTTGTATTGAACATTTGGTTCTGAAATGTGTTTGGTTGTTCTAATAATCTGGAGATTGGTTCATCGTAATGGCTTCCATAACTCCGTAGGAGATTTACCGAATGAAGCAGTCCAAAGAACAATGGTAATATGGTACCTGCTGTCTTCTCTTTTAAAGTGCACATTGCAGCTTACCAGTCCTATGATATGGTGGCTGTATTCTGTTTTTGGCCCTGTGATCCTGCCTGTAACACATTTCCTGTCCTAGAGTGACAACTTTGCCCATTTGGGTGTGATGCCAGCAGTCTCAGCAGACTTGGAACGGTCATAAAACACTCTATAGTAGTTCCTTTTTTTACCCCTGGCATCTGCATAAAGGTTATGTGGAGGGAGGAACAGATGAGATTCATCTGTCCAATTATGTGATCCCGCGGCTCCAACTCCCCTGTGTCAGTGAACAGCTCCCGGAATTCAGAGCTGTTACTGAGCGCTCCTTGAGCTGGAGCTGCAGGATCACGTGAACAGACCAGAGTGCTTTGGAAATAGGGAATTATAGTTAGGGTTTTCTGACACTTTAAGTTGGTGACAAGGGTCTCCATTGCTTCATTCATTTTCCAGGATAAGATCTATTTTTTGTTGTAGTGTTAAAATGTAGCAATGGACATGCTCTGGACCTCTAAGGTCTTTACTAGCTATGGAGTGACAATTTAAAAGTTATATAAGGCTAGGTTCAGACTGCTGTGATCTGATTTTAATCCGACTTTCAGTGCAATTATATAGTGCAACTTGGATGCTACTTTTATGCCACCTGGATATGGTTTGTATATTCTATGGGGCCAAAACTGTGCTGGAATCCCTCGTAGTACATGCACCTTTTCCAAAATCACTCTGTGCTGAGTCGCGCTGATGTGAACAGACACCATTGAAAACTATGTGATTTCCATTGTCCTGTGAATCGCATCTGAAATCACACTAGTGTGAACAAAGCCTAAGGCAGCCCATACACAGTTCGAATCTCGGTGGGTTCAGCAAGAACTGGCCGAGTTTGAACCGTGTACGGGCAGGCTGAATGTACCAAGCTGATCAATCAACTTGGGCACAACCATCACTACAGGTTTTACCTGCGATTATCACTAGCGGCTGCTGTAGCCGCTAGCAATAATCACTGTCTTCTGCTGGCGGGGATGGGATCCACCGCCCCTCCCACCAGAAGAAGACAATAGCCTGGCAGGAGGGATTCCCACATCAACACTGTCTGTGTTGATGGGGGGAATCAAGTGAATTTCCTTTCTGCAACCAGTGATTGCCTGAAAGAAATTTGCTCTGTGTATGCCCGGCCTAAAACATCACAGACTTAGGGGTTGATTTACTAAAGGCAAATAGACTGTGCACTTTGCAAAGTTGCACTGTGTAAGTACAGTTGCTCCAGAGCTTATTAAATGGGGTAAAGCTTCACTTTGCAAAGAATACCCAATCACGTGCAAGGGGGGAAAAAAACAGCACTTTTTGTTTGGACATGATTTGATGATGAAAGTCAGCAGAGCTTCTGCTCACTTACTAAACAAAAGCAAAGCAACTACACTTTACAAGTGCACAGTCTATTAGCCTTTAGTAAATCAAACCCTTAATGAAAGGGTATACATTTTTTGTTGATCTTTTGCCTGTGATTAAAGTATTATTTTTTTATGTTTTTAATCATAGAGCAGGGGATGGCTAAAACCCCTGTCTTTTTATTGCTGCCTGTGTTCCTGTTCCAGATTTTCCCTCACTTCCTGTTTGGTAATATAGTTGCCACATTCACAGTAAGTGCTGGACAATTTCACTAATGAGCCCTAGACAGCAGTAAAAACCTGCCAGGGGTTCTTCTCCTTCTCCACTCTTTTCAAAAACGAAAAATAGTCTTGGCTGGACATGCACTTTAATAATTCAGTTAGCAGACATAGAAGAGAAGTGTGGCATTTATAATACACTTCCTATTTCGTCTGATGAATCCTGTTGTCACCTGATGTGCCTTAACCTTTTTGCAGCAGAGCTGTATATCGTAGAGGACAGAACAGACGCTTGGGCTGCACAGAAAAGTCATGGCTGGTAGACCACAGCCATAGATTGAGTGCTTTATTTTTATTTAATGCAGCTTCTCTGGAAAGGCCTCAGGGCAGAATCCGTATTTCAGACAATTACTTCATATTCTGATAGTGTTTACTTGGAAGTAGAAGTGTGTTGGTGACTCTTGTGACGCTGGGTGACCAGTAGTTTCCAAGGAGAGAGACACAGAAGCTAAACAGCCTATGCTAAAATAGTGCAATTACCGGCCATAGTAACCCAGTCAATGCTGAGGCTGAAACCGCTGCGTTGATCCCCATGAGTCAGGCACAATTTATGAATTACAGACTCGAGCACGACATAACCAGGTCTGTGCTATGCTTGTGTATTCAGACACAGGAAAAGGTCACTTCATTCCACATTTATGTTTGTATACATTTGGGGAATATATTTCGCCATGCCATTATATTTGGGTTCGTGAAAAGAAAACCTGCCACTACACAAAATTAGATAAACATCCCATCATAATACAAGCAATAAAGATTGTCTCAGAGGTCGGCATCATACATTTGATCTTCTTAGGTCTCTGGGGCTCAGATACGACTCTACATTCTCTAAGATGAAATTAACTAAGAAAGTTGTCCAGCACAGCTCAGCTCCCTATTGGTCACTGAGGCTGTCAATAAGTTAGGACTTTTGTGGACTTGGCAGGCAGAAGTGACACAAGTTGGGCTCTTAAGATGCCTAAAAGCTATGGGAATGTGAATGCAGACCTCTGAGTTTAATTTGATACCACTCTGAATCTTTGTATGAACATTTAAGGACTGAAAAACCACATGTCTGTATTGTTACTTCCGTAGCGCTACCCCATAAAACGTATTCCTGATCTCTTTCTGAACATTTTGTTTCATACAAAAAAGAATTGCGATTGGAGGGCGAGTGTAGTTGCTGACACACCAACTGACAAAAGTTGTTAAAGAACCATAATAAAATAGTGCAGCACTATATAATATTAGCAAACAAGATTGAAGTGATACAACAATAATGAAACCATATGCAATATAATATAAATAATGGTGAAATGTAATAAAGATGATAAAGGTGAAATGAAATACAGTCCAAGGTTAAAAAAAAAAAATTTCTATCCGGAGACCCAAAAAAATGTGTGTTGAGCGGAAAATAATACGTAAATAGTGATTTCACTCAGTGTTTCGCCAGCTCCTTTAAACGGAATGCACTTACCAGAAATGTGTACTCTTATACAATAAAGAGTCAGATGTGCTTGTGTAAAGGCCAGCTGCCATTTGATAGAACCTTCAGTCCTGGAGGACTCCCTCAAAGTAATTTCTCTATAGGTAGTTGGCCACCAACATCCCATAAAGTCATTTTCAGACTGGAGTTCTTGGCTGCTGTGGGGGCTCTAGAAACCTAATAGTTTTCTAAAATGCTTTATAAACAGGCTTTCTGAACAGGATGCTCTTCAGACGTTTTCAAGCAGTTTCTGCTATGAAGAATTAGCTCTTTGTTGGATCATGTCTCAAGTAATGGACTGTACTAGTGGATTTGGCGTGCAGAGGTGACAAAAGTTGGGCTTTGCTTAATGCTCTACTTCAACCTGGGGGCTCCAAGATATGGGAATGTGAATGTAGACCCCGGAGTTAAATTATGATGCCACTCCTAATCTTTATATGAACATTGAGGACTGGAAAACCACATGATCTCTGTATTGTTACTTCTGTTGTACTACTCCATAAAACGTATTGCTGAACTCTTTCTAAACGTTTTTTGTTTTTTTTTGTCTATACACTGGAGGTGTCATGGAAAAAACTTGGATTAGATTTGTTAAGCATTCTGTGGGTAGGCCTTTCACCTTTTTCCAGCATGCAGGACAACTACAACTTGACTTCTCTATACGACAGCCATGGGCTCATCTGCCAATGTTGAAATTTACAGACTGTACAGAAATGTGTACATTATAAGGGGCATTGGTTAAACTCATGAATACTTGTCATAGTTTCAGAGTTGAAGTGGAACTCCAGGAACAACAAGTTATCCCTTATTGTGGGTCCCCCTCCACACTGCAACAGTTAAATATTTGTCTCCTCTGGTTAGGGTTGCCACTTTTTCTTCAAGTCAAACCCGAACACTTTAGCGGTGCACAGCAATTTTTTTTTTTTAACATACACTATAGGATTGTATCAGAACTTGGACACCTTTGGGCGCTCGAAAGAGAATAGCAATGTGATGTGCATAGTGCCCACTTACCTTCCTGTCAGGCCCTGTTCCAAGCCACGTTTCTGTCTGAATGTTGTGTCCAGGTTTCAGGTGGATTGAAACCAGGACACATGATTTAAAACCCGGACTGTCTGGGTAAATCCCGGACAGGTGGCAACCCTACCTGTGGTACCGCACTGTACATAAGAAAGAGAGCCCCTCCCACATCCAGGGGTGTCAGAGATTAGGAAAAGTGCTGGCTGCTTGGGGATGAACAAGGTGTTTCTACTTTTCCCTACTCCTATATAAAACAGGCAATAAATGCTTGCAGTGCAAGAGGGCACCCAGCGTAAGGATTGATTTTTGTTTTTTCCTGGAGTTCCACTTTAACCACTACAAGGCATGATCATTATCAGCAATGCTCTGATTGGATGAATTTGTTGCAAATGCCATGTATAGTTAACCTAGTACTGTTTTAAGTGGCACTTCAGCCATTGAAAGTGCATTAGTGGAAGTTGCAAACTTGTGAAAAAAAAGAACCTTATAGTCTGCAATCACTATCTAGATATAGTGGCTGAGTTATCTATCTGTCTATTATATGTTAAAAATCTGTTTATTTCTTTCTCACTCACTCTTTCTTTCTTTTTCTCTCTTTCTTTCTTTCTTTCTTTCTTTCTTTCTTTCTTTCTTTCTTTCTTTCTTTCTTTCTTTCTTTCTTTCTTTCTTTCTTTCTTTCTTTCTTTCTTTCTTTCTTTCTTTCTTTCTTTCTTTCTTTCCTCTCTAACACTATATACAATATATATATATATCCGTGTGTGTATCTTTTGATAAAAAATAGGGAATCTAGAAACACATACATTGAATTAAATGTACCCCAGTTTGTAGCAGCAGGGGCCACGCTGTCACTGTCAGTTTAATGATGAAATGCTGGCTGGTTTCCACTGTAAATGTCTGCTGCTTTTTTCACTCAACCAGTCTGAGAAAGTGGCTGCTCTGTAATTGTTTCATTCTCCAGGAAAGCCGTCACTGCCTGTTGTTAATTCTGAAAACTCGTAGCCATCGTGCCGTTCTTTTGATCCCATGGCCCATTGTTCCCATTTGTTAATTACATGGTTTCTTGTGTGTTTAGAAAATAAAGCCTCATAGTTTCCCCATCCCACCCAATCCCCAGTCGCTTGATACCATCACATTGTCTTGACACGTTTGTCAGTTGAAAGTTGCTGCTTAATGAGTCGGTTGTCAGCTGTTCTAAACTATTTTTCTGTTAGGTCATTTAGAATGTCCAACTGAAAAAGTATTCTGCTTAAGGAGCAGCTCCAGGCCAACCGCTAATACTATGCAGGACACATTGCAAACATGAGAAAGGTCAACTCACCTTACTTTAATTCTGCTTTTTATACAATCACTTGCAGCCACATTCATAAGGTTTCTCAACCTACTGCTGGTGAGGCTTCAGTTGTCGTCTCACTCTGCTATGTAACCTCCGTCTCGTGCAGTAGCTGCGGTGAGCTCAGACGTGATTATGGATGGATCAGTGAACACCCTGAGTGACTTAAGGTCATTTGGAAAATGAGGATACTGGCAAATATATGGATTTACCCAATCACAACAGAAACATGCAGGCTGCTATTACTAATAAATGCTTGTCGCCTGGCTGTCATGTTAGTTTAACTGCTTAAAGAGGAACTTCACTCTGCCCCCCCCCCTTATTTTTTTTTCCTCATACCTTGACAGCTTGGTTATCCTCAATATACATAGTCACGTGCCTAGTGAATCAAGCATTCTGTGACATCATTGTTGTCTTCTGATGTCATCAGGAGACCAGCTGTCTCCTGATGACTATTCCATGGTCATGGCTTGCCTATTCCATAAGCTATCCTACACTTCCTTTTGGCTCATGGTGAAGACTGTCCATCCTAGCGGCGCTCCTCTGGTGTGACTGGCATTAAGGTGGCTGGTCGATGTGTGGGTTTTGCATCTTACCAGTATATATTTATATTTTGTCACTATCCTATATGCATACTTCCCGAAGAAGCCATGTGGTGAAACATGTAGAAGAATATGCATAGAGGACCTTGCTAACACCAATTTTAGAGGAGGATGATATATATTTTTTTGTGTAATGTATTGCAAATCCATGTTAAGTTCTATAATAAACGTTATCAATTTTTTCAGTTATGTCTGGATAATTGATGTAGCACCTTCAAAATCCATATCCTACCCAATGTCTATTTATTTATTACCCACAGGGATGTGGTGCTGTTAAAATCCTCCATCTGCACATATATGTTTAATTGTGTTCTTAGGTTAGATCAGTGTTTCTTTTTTGCAGTGAAATGTAAAAACTGAACGAATAGTTTTACATAACTCCGCAACATCCACAGACATAAGACACCTATCATTAGAGGTGATTTTTTTTCCAAAGCAAATACACTTTTGCACAATAGTACGGACTAGTATTCCAATGGTTCTCTTCTCCCTCAGTTTCTCTCCCTAACTCTAAGCTAATGTGACCCCAATGCTGATGGAGAGGGGCAGGGGTGGAGCAAACAAGGATACTGCACCCAAAACCCTCCTTATCAACTTATGATGTCATTGATTCTTAGGACACTGGTGGCTAAAACTATAACTAAAAGCAGACTTGATCCACACACTGGCTCGTATACAATTTATAAGCAATTTTAGGAATTTTGCCTAGGCACTCCTGAAGAAACCTGAAGGCACCCTGGTTGAAAAAGGCTGGGTTAGATACACTTTCATGTTTGGATACAAATCTTGGCCACAGAAGAGTGCATTGTTTCTACTGACTCTTGGAAGTTGCATTCAGAGAGAGGAAGGCTCTCTCAGTTGATCTGCATTTTTACCACCGCTGACTACCCACTTACTATACATGATGCCGCTTGGAGGAGTACAACCATTCTGTAGCACTACTAAGGAGGAGTTACATTTGAAATATGGCTACCACATTTATATATATATTATACACTTTAAAAATAAACTTCTTACATGTTTTATTTTTAAATATTATTTTTACTAAAGTGTTACTTTACACTGTTCTCACTGATGCCATTGACTTCTTTTGTGCATGCGCAGCTACAGCCAGGCTGGTACTTCTGGTTTTGTGGCAGAGCACACATTGGTACAACCAGAAATCTGCTTTCAGATGAGCTTCTACAGGCCAGCTGATGGCACATATTACTCCGACAGCTTAAATTTTTGCCGATCATACTGTATATAAAGGGTTACAGAATGTAAACTTTTCCTAAGTTGGTGGCCATCTGCATCTAATAATAATTTGTTGTTGCACTAAATAATTACCAATTACTGGATTTATCGCTGGGCTACAACTTGTTTTGTGTGTTCCCCTTGAGTCCCATTAATATTACATTATTTGAAACAGTTGAAGCGATGTTTTGGAAAGGAGTGCACAGATGTTCAGGAACATTGGCTGATGTGGGAATCTGTTTTATTTCTCTATGAAGGGTCCTCTGAGCTGTGTTTGGACAAGTAAAAGACAGCAGATCTCCCGAATGGATCTTTTGTCAGACTTCACATCTGATGTCTATCAGGCAGAATTTATCTTGCCTAACTGACGCTTTATTGTGTTCTCAGCTATATACTCTGTCCACGTCTTATAATATGCTACAGAAAATTTCTTTTTTTTTCCATATTCAGGCTGCTTTTTGACCACAGGACCTAGCTGACAATACTTTGACAGAATGTGCATCTATTTTTTCAAATCAATATACTATATATCTAGAAAAATGTATTTTTTACAGCTAAGAAACAAACAAAATAAAGTTGTACTGTACAAATATAAAGGAAGGTATTGCTCTTTTTCAAGACCAAATTTCACTTGCTTTCTGCCTGCTCCTGTGGATTCTGGGGAAACGGATCATAAGTCTGCTTCCCAGATGTCTATAGGTACAGATACAGCTGCCATATTTATAGGGACACAGAGTGACAATAATGATGTCTTGCAAACCCCCAAACTATATGGAGTGAATTTAAGACTGCCGCACTCATTTTTCCAAAACTCACAAGACCGTAATGGGGATGGTCAGATTTAAATTTCACGTCTGTGGTTGGTAGCCAGAATAAAGTGACACACTTTGATAAGCCACAGACCAGCTTAAAGCACCTTTGATAGACCACAGACCATTTATCCACTTGAAGACCAGGCCTATTCTGGCACTTGTACATGTAAAAATGAGAAAATTGCTAGAAAATTACTTTTATTGCCAAAAACAGATTTAATCCAATTTTTTGGTGAGAGATAAAAGATGATGAGTAGATAGATACCTAACATGTCAAGCTTTAAAGGGTAACTCCACTTTTGTGGGGGAAATAAAATAGCAAATTAAACAAAATGAATATAAAGTATACAATTGCGACACAAGTCCTATTGTGATTGAATGTTATTAAAAATTTCCTTTCCTTTTCAATCTACAGCTCTGTAATTTTCTTACAATACAATGCAATATGGCTATCTGGAGGTGTTCTGTACAGAACGCCCCCCAGAAACATAATTTTTTGCTTGTGTGATTGGCTCACCAATTTTCTCAGAAGTCTGCACTAAGATACAAGTCAGAATTCCAGCATCCCCTGCAACAAAAATGTCATTTTTGGTGAGATGCTTTTAATAGGAAATCACGTCTAAGGCGGGTTCATACTGGTACGACACGACATTCGTACGACTGTGGGTCCGACTTTGCCCTGCGACTTCTGTCCGACTTCAATGAACGGGATCTGACTTTAATCCCGACAATGCCAGACTCCTCTGTCTGGTATGGATTTTAAAGAGAACCCCCATGCCTCAAAATCCATTCCAGACCCTTATCCGAGCACCCAGCCTGGCAGGTTAAAAAAGGGGGGAGGACGAGCGAGCCCCCTCTCCTGGCCCATAACAGACCACATGCCCTCAACATCGGGGGTGGGTGCTTTGGGTGGGCTGATGGGGACAATGGCCTCTTCCTGACAACCCTGGGCAGTGGTTGTTGGGCTCTGCGGGTGGGGGGGCTTATCATAATCTGGAGGCCCCCTTTGACAAGGGGGCCCCCCACATCCTTGCCCCCCATTCACTGAAAATGAGTATGGGGTACATTGTACCCCTAACCATTCACCCAAAAAAGTGTCAAAGAAATAAAACCAGCATTTAGGTTCTTTATTAAAGCAGCTCCAGTGTCTCTTCTGCCTCCAATTTATTCTCCCTCTGGTAATGTCTTCTTCCTCTGCTGGTTCTTCCTTTGTTCCTCCGGTTCTTCTCTCTGCTGTCTGCCAATTTTTCCTCTAATCTGCCTCTGATGCTATCTCCCGCAGTTGTGTGAGCTCCAGGCAGTGACGTCACAAGGCGGTGGGGTCTCTGGATGACTTGTATGTGTGGTGCGAACACCATTTACATACGTGTGCATGACTTACATATACGTTTGCTTCTCTGCATGAGCACGAGGGGAGCTTTAAATTTTTTTCATTTATTTTCTTACAAGTTTGTTATTTTTACACTGTCCCTTTTATTCTTATTTTATTTTGATCACGTTTATTGCTATCACAAGAAATGTAAACACCCCTTGTGATGGCAATAAAGCATTGACAGGTCATCTTTATGGACATCTGGGCTCTAGAAGAACCCAGATCTCTCCTCTACCCTTGAAAGCATGAGATAAAAAAAAAAACACCGATTTCATGCTTTCCAGAAAAAATGGCTCTGTTTACATTTTCCTTAACTATAAGTGATGTAATGCTTGTAGCTTTCAGTCTCCTAGATCATAGAGATAACTGGGTGGCCTTCTGGTCCCCAATCACCTCTATTATTACCAGTAGGAACCACCAGATCAGATCCTGGGCTCTCCAGTGGGACAGAAGAGACCGGAAAGCAACAAAAGAGATAGTGGCAGTAGGGAGGGGATGAACCCTCGCTCCGCTTGTAAAAGTAATCCAGTGGCTAATTGGCTGCTAGGATTGCTTTTACATCGTATTGCCGACTGAAAAGAACGATGACGGGGATTTGGCTGACAGGTGCAGCCAAGGCCCCGGTGTAACTGCTTGAATACTGTGACGTACATGTGTGCGGCAAGTGGTTAAGAAGGAATGCAGTACTGTCTTAAAGCGGAGTTCCACCCAAAAGTGGAACTTTTGCTCGTTGTACTCCTTCCCCCCTCCGGTGCCACATTTGGCACCTTTTGGGGGGGAGGGGGACAGGATACCTGTCTTTCACAGGTATCCTGTCCCCACTTCTGGGAGCCTCAGCCGCGGGTATTTGCGTCATCACTCGGGCTCCCTCCTCCTCCTTCCCTGGCCGCCGGGCCAGCAGGAGAGAGCAGCGGAGCCCCGCGCATGTGCAGTAGGGTTCCCAGCATTTAATTTCTAAATGGGTTGATACATTTATTATGTTTTTAAAGCTGTTTTTATTCTTTTCTCCTGAAGTAAACTCATTTGAACCCCCCAGATAGTTCACCTGGGTTCTCCACTCCTCTGCCTCTGGCCAGGGAAGTAGCTGCATGGAACACAGTCTGTATGTTTTATGGATGGATCCCCATCACCCTTTATTAGGTTGTTTACTAGTAGTAAATATTGTATCTGTAATAATTTCTGTTGGCAGCAAAGACTGAAAACTGGAAATGTCCTTGCTTTACTACATAGTTCTGGTTATTTGCCTTTCAAAGCAATGTTTATTCTGGCTTACTTATAGGTTAACGTCACTTTTGTGGGGAAAAATAGCAAATAAAAAAATATATATATCGCAGATGCGCTTGCTACGCACGCCAAATTGTAAATGACTGTTATTAAAAATTACCTTTTCTTTTCAATCTGTAACGCTCTGATTTTCTGTAAAATTCAAAGCAGTATGGCAACCTGGAGGCATTCTCTACATAGTTGGTGTACAGAATTTTCCCAGAAATGTCATTTGTGATTGGCTCACTGATTTTCCCAGAAGTCTCCATTAAGATACAAGTCAGATTTTAGGCATTCTCTGCTACAAAAATTCCATTTTTGGTGAGATACTCCCTAAGGCAGTGGTTCTCAACTCCTGTTCTCAGGACCCACCAACAGGCCAGGTTTGCAAGATAACTGAAATACATCACAGGTGATATCACTTGCTGCTCAGTGATTGCAGTATTCTAGTCTGCATCTCCCCAAGGTAATACTTAATATCTGGCCTGTTGGTGGGTCCCGAGGACTGGAGTGGAGAACCACTGCCCTAAGGTATGCAGACACTGCAACTTTCCTCATTAGAACACTGCAATTATATCAGCAGAATAAAGCAGTTGTAAAGGCTTAACATTTTGGTAAAAAACCTTCTCTGTGCAGCAGCCTCTCAGTCCTACCTAATCCATCTGATCCAGTGATGTGCATGAGAGCCTCGGCTGTCCGGGGACTCTCCCTCCTCATTGGCTGTGACAGCAGCAGAAGCCATTGGCTGTCACTACTGGCAATGACAGCCAGCGAGGAGAGAGGGGGTGGAGTCAAGCCGTGGCTGTGTGTGAATGGACATGCAGCGGCTCAGGAGCAATGCTTGGGTGCCCCCATTGCAAGGTTGTTTGCTCTGGGGGCACTCGGCAGAAGGGAGGGGCCAGGAGCACCAAAGTGGGACCCCGAGAGGAGGAGGATCAGGGCTGCATAGAGCAGTAACCACTGCACAGAGCAGGTAAGTATGACATAAAAAAATCGCAATAAATGTATATTGATTGGTCTGTGCAAAAGTTATAGCGTCTACAAAATAGGGGATAGATTTATGGCATTTTTATTTATTTATTTATTTTTTTACTAGTAATGGCGGTGATCTGCAATTTTTATCAGAACTGCGATATTGCGGCGGACAAATTGGACACTTTGGACACATTTTTGGGACCATTGACAATTATACAGCGATCAGTGCTATAAAAATGCACTGATTACTGGAGAAATGTCACTGGCAGGGAAGGGGTTAACACTAGGGGGCGATCAAGGGGTTAACTGTGTTCCTTAGGTGTGTTCTAACTGTGGGGGGGGGGGATGGGGCTGTCTAGGAGGAGAGAGAGATCGGTATTCATACATAGTATGAACACACGATCTGTCTCTACTATTGAAAGAACCGGGATCTGTGTGTTTACACACACAGATCCCGGTTCTCGCTCTGTCACAAGCAATCGCGGGAGCCCCGGCGTTCATCACGCCTGCCGGGCACTCGCATCGGCTCCGGCACAAGCTGCGCACTCCCCTAGTGGCCAAAAGGCGAAGCGACTTAAGGTAATGTTGTTTCGCCCTAAAAAAAAACTGCGCCGGCTGGTCGGCAAGCGGTTAATACCACTTTTTCTAATAATGAAAATGTCACCCATTTAGATTCACTTTGCACATTGACATAAGGCCCCTTTCACAATGGGGCGTCAGCGCCGTCGGCGGTAAAACGCTGCTATTTTTAGCGGAGCTTTACTGTCGTTTTTGGGTGAGTTTTCGTCCGCTAGCGGGGAGGTTTTATCCCCCGCTAGTGGCCGAAAAAGGGTTAAAATGGCCCTCAAAGCGCTGCTGTGGCGGTGCTTTGCCAGCGGTTCGGCAGCGGTGCCCATTCAGTTGAATGGGTAGGAGTGGTGTATACACCGCTCCGAAGATGCTGCTTGCAGGACTTTTTTTTAGCATCCTGCCAGTGCACCGCTCCAGTGTGAAAGCCCTTGGGCTTTCACACTGGAGAGACAAGAGAGGCTCTTTACAGGCGCTATAGCGCCTTTAAAGCAGCTCAGTGTGAAAGGGGTCTAACCCAACAAATAGCTTTTTTTTTTTTTTTTTTTTAAACAGAAACAGGTAGGAATCTGCAACAAAGTTTGGTAGAATTCTTGCAATGTACATAGATCACCCAGTGGGGATTGTTTTATTTATTTTTTTCCTTCAATAAAAGTGGAGTTACTCTTTAAAGAGTCTGTGAGATCAAAGAGGAAAAATACTGAAGATATTCAGACACTTAGAGTCGGTTCACACTGAGGCAGCACGACTTGCAGCGCGACTGCCTCAGACGACCTGCACACGACTTCAGCGGCGACTTGCAAAACGACTTCTGTATAGATGTCAATGCAAGTCGCCTGAAGTCGCACCCAAAGTAGTACAGGAACCTTTTTCCAAGTCGGAGCGACTTGTGTCTTTCCTATTAGAATGGTTCCATTGTACAGAATGGAGCGCGATTTGTCAGGTGGCTAAGTCGCCTGACAAGTTGCCCCAGTGTGAACCGAGTCTTAGGGTCCTATTTATAGAGAGTGAATACCATTATACCCTCTCCATTGGTCACCACAGTGTTTACTCTACACTGTGCTATATTTTATAAGTCATTCATAAAATGTAGTTTGTGGCGTGGAGCCTGCAGTGTCCTACGGAGTGTTCATTTTAAGATGGGAGGAAAGGAAGACAGCCCATCATGTTGGTGGGGGGTTGTATTATAGCTTTGCCAGTTAGAACCTCCTGGTGTGAAGGGTTTTGTAAGCTCCGTGGCCCTCTAAGCTGGCCATAGATGGATTGAATCTCAGGCGGTCCCTGCTGAACCAGCCGAGATTTGATTCATCTGTGGGCAGGCTGATTGTACCCAAGTTGATCCATTGACCGGCTTGGATACAACCAACATGTCAGATTTTTTGCATGCGATTATTGCCAGTGGCTGTAGTTGCTAGCAGTAATCTCGGGTGTTCTCTCAGCTGGGACAGCTCCCTGCCGGGAGAACACAATAGCTCAATGGGAGTGATTCCCCCATCAACATTGACTGTGCTGATGGGGGAATTGAGCAATTTTATTTAAATCACATCATCTATGGCCGCCTTTAGCTTCGCACTCTTTTTACCTTCCACAGTGTTTTCTTTTCCCATGACAGCCTCGTTAAGCAGCCTAAATCATAGATTATGTTAATTCTATCCAAGCATTACACTAGGTATACAAAAGGAGTGGTACAGCCTTGTGCTGTGTTACTGAGAGAGCCATAAACAACCTAATGAAGACAATTGATGTGCCAGATCTCAAGTATTATTAGGGGCAATCTGACCTAGTAGAAAAGGATAAAACAGATCTCATTATAACACTGGGAATTTTACCAAGATGCTCCTCGTGAAAAAGTGATGAATCAGGGTGGACCACTGTAGTCCCTGTGGGATAGGTGTCTCATGTGAGGACAGGCAGATATCTCCCCACCTGTTGTTTTTGGGGATCTTATTTTAAAGTGGCAGTAAAGCGCTGCAATAAAAAAAAAAAAAAAAAATTCCCAGCAAAATAATAGCATAATGTGCTAGTATGCATCGCAGACACAGGAGATCGCATACTAGCACATGAAAAAATACTTTTTGTGCATCGCATACTAGCACATTATAAAATACTTACCTTAAAATGAAGCCCTCCTGTGGCACGCTGTCACCGCTGAGGGCTTTTATCCTCACCCGGTCTTTCTTATGAGTTTGCGGACTCTGGCTGTGCGAGTGGCCGGAGCCACGATTACGTCACTCCCGAGCTCAGGAGCCCTGGGTTACTCGGTCACGCTATGCCGGACCTTCAGAGTGCATGCACTAGGGATCTCACTGGGTGCATGTTTAGGAGATATTAATTTTACCTAAAGGTAAGTTATATTATAGGTAAAAATCACAAAGCAGACTTTACTACCGCTTTAATGTGAAATGTGACCATACAGAGCTGATTAGTATCATGCTGCAAAGAACTGTATGATGAAATATAGGATTTTTTTTTTTCATTTTCTTAGCGGGAAATTTGTTCATCTCTGCAAATTTCACAGATAACATAATCTAAACACATTTTTTATGGACTGGCAGATTTCTTGATGATTGGCAACACTGTCTGGGTCCACAATTGTGTGGGTGACGATCCCACCATCAGAATGAACAGCTGGACACCTGTATCTGTGGGCACTTGTGGTTTGTGAAAGTCATCAGATAAGTCTCAGAATGTAGCCGGACCTGCATGCAAGGAATGTTCCTGTTTGCTCTGCTCTCAGACATGCCTCTTTAGCTATTTGAAGTGTTGAAAATGTTAAAAATATTTGCAGATGACAATCTTACCTTGTTCACTGATTTGATGTGAAGTATTTTTCTGTGCTGTAGTCACTCTGATAATCCAATGTGATTTTAGACTAAATCTGCCCATACAGTAGTAAAATTCCAGTTGAAATTTTTAGCTTTAGGAATGTTCCTTCAATCTTTTAATTATCAGTGGGGTCAAATTGACGTTCATTTTCAAATGAAAAGATTATTTTGAAGGAGGATGGAGAATTTTTTTTTTTTAACAAATCAATTTCTTACAGTGTCTGTGGTTTCCAATTGGGAAATTCCATTTATTCCAAAAGAAAGGTAAAGCGGGGTTCCACCCAAATTTTGAACAATATCTGTATGTATTCTCTTCCTTGCCTAGATGCTGACATGCCGTTTAAAAAAATTTAAATCGCCGTAATTACCTTTTATTTTTCTATTCTTCTTTGCACTTCCTGGTTCTCCTCCCGTGGGAGTAGGCGTGTTTCTAGCCTCTCCCAGACTCCTGGGAGCTAGTCTCAGGCTTCCCAGGATGCCACTGAGCATGTGCGGGAACGAGCGGTGAATGCTGGGAGCACAGCATTCACCGCATCCAAGAAATAGATGCTTGTGGGCTTCAAATGCCCACAATGAAGATGGAAACCGCCTGCAGTGAATAATATAAGTTATTCTTTCCGACGAAATCTGACACAGGCGGACATATTACACACAATATGTGAGTATGTAATGCTGAGAAGAAAAGTTTGTGAATGAACTAAAAAAAAAAAAAACGATAGATAGGTGGACCCCCGCTTTAAAAGAAAAAGACATTTTGAAGTTTTGAATGTTCATACAAAGATCTACTAGTATATTGCCAGCTTAACCACTTGCCTACCAGGCACTCACACCCCCTTCCTGCCCAGGCCATTTTTCAGCTTTCAGCACTGTCACACTTTGAATGACAATTGTGCGGTCATGCTACACTGTACCCAAACACTTTTTATCATTTTCTTCACAAAAATAGAGCTTTCTTTTGGTAGTATTTAATCACTGCTGGGTTTTTTTGGAGAAAAAAAGTTTTTTTTCTTTTTTTCTGTCAGTAAATTTTGTAACTAAGTCATTTTTCGCCTTCACTGATGTGCGCTGATGAGGCGGCACTGATAGGCTGAACTGGTGGGCATTGATGAGGTGGCACTTATGGGCACTGATGAGGTGGCACTGATGAGTAGGCACTAATATGCCACACTGATAGGTGGCACTGTTAGGTGGCACTGATGGGCACTGTTAGGTGGCACTGATGGGCACTGTTAGGTGGCACTGGGCACTGTTCGGTGGCACTGATAGGCGGCACTGGTGGGCACGGATAGGCGGCATGGATAGGCGGTACAGATGGGCACTGATGGGCATTGATGGGTGGCACTGATGGGCAACAGTGATGGGCATTGATGGGCAGCACTGATTGCCAGCACTGACTGGCATGGCTAATGGGCACTGATTTGTGGCACTTGTGGGCAGTGGTGGGCACTGATTGCTGCCGCTGGTGGGCACTGTATTGTTACAATTTATTTGTTTATTGTAATTGGGGCACTGATGATCAGTGCCCTGATTACATCCCTAGATGTCCCCCTGTGAGGAGATACCGCTGATCGGCTCTCCTCTCCTCACACTCTGTCAGTGTGAGGCGAGGAGAGCTGATTACCGGCATCTCCGTGTTTACATGTGACCGGCTGTGATTGGACACAGCCGATCACATGGTTAAAGAACCGCGGACAGGCTGAAGCCCGATGTCGGCTGATGTCGCAGAGCCGGTCCAGGCTCTGGAAAGATTGTAAAAATGAAAACCGGATCCACCCGATACAAGGTTAAGCATCTTTGTCAAATGTAAACTCCAGGAAAATGAAAAAGTCCTCACTTGCAGTGGGACTGCACCTGCACTGTAAGGGTTAACTGCTTGTTTATGCCTAGGGGGATAATAAAAAAGTTTACTTACCTGATCCTCTGTGCTGCTAGATGGGTCCCTGCAGCCTCTTCTCCCCTGCAGTCTGGCTGTCTTAGGTCCACTGACATCAAAGCCCTGCACAGGTAAAAGTAGACGAAGTAATCTGGATGGCCGCACACCGGACAAGATACAAGTGCCTTTATTGATAAAAACTGGAACATGGAATGCACAAGACACTACAGCAGGAGCGTACAGAGATCAGCTGACGCATTTCACACTTATGACAAGTGCTTACTCATAAGCCATGTTCTCCTTGTGCCTGTGTGGGTTTCCTCCGGGTACTCCGTTTTTTTCCCACACACCAAAAACAAGCTGATAGGTTTATTGGCTCTTGTCTAAATTGGCCCTAGTAGGTGTATGTATGAACGTGAGTTAGGGACCTTAGATTGTAAGCTCTTTGAGGGCAGGGATGTGAATGTACAATAGATAGAAGAAAAGCGCTATGTAAAATTGTCAGCGCTAAATAAGTACCAATAATAATAAGTGACACACATTAGAAACCTTATATTAGAAAAAAATGCATGTTTTTCAATGTACCAATATTTTGGCATTTCTTAACAGGGCTGTATAGTCTTTTTTACTGTTTTTTTTCTTTTCAAATTATTTGTTTGGAAGTTCATGGACAATAGAGGTAAATTTGATATTGAGCAGTAAACTTGATCTTACAATGGTACAATGTCTATTTAGAACGTACTGTACATTAAGCCAACAATTAGAAAACACAACAAATATCATCGCTGTTATCTGTGCCATGAAGTGAGATGAATGGCAGCCTCAGCCAAGACTCTAGCCAGGCCATGCCCCCACAACATTTTGCTCCACCCCTTGGAGCTTAATCATGGGAAATCATGTTCCCCACGATTAAGCTCCAAGAATCGAAACGAAATGCGTGCCAGCCAAAGTGTTTGCTTTGTACACATTCTCAATTTTAAGATT
This sequence comes from Aquarana catesbeiana, assembly GCF_042186555.1. Lineage (NCBI taxonomy): Eukaryota > Metazoa > Chordata > Amphibia > Anura > Ranidae > Aquarana > Aquarana catesbeiana. The sequence goes on along the minus strand of NC_133324.1, from coordinate 120,432,198 downwards.
GTTGGTGGTTTTTTTTACATAATTGCTTAAGTGTTTCTAAACCCACAGCAGTAAAATCAGCCTGTATATGCAGTAAGGCATGCTTGTTATACTCACTATGGAACCTAAGGGGTTAATCCTGTCCATTGTGTAAAAAGGCTGTTTGATCCTTTGTCTGATAGTACAGAGCCTTGGGGGCACTCTGCACATGCTCAGTTTTTTTTTCTTCTTCTTTCTTTTCGGGAGGGTGCATGTGATCAACACAGGGCCAATCAGCACTGTCCAGACAGAGGGTCAGGAGTCATGCAGCTTCATAGAACAGTCAGAGGAAAATGAAAACTCCTCCTACAAACTTTAAAGTGGATGTAAACCTGATTCATGAAATTGACCTAGGCACATCTATCTCTGGTATTTTCTTAACTCTTTCCAAAGCACTAAGTCCTGTGTGTTTCTGCTGCTCCGTTCTTCTTCTGTTATCAGCATAATAACTTCTGACAAGATCTTCGACAACCGAGATAAAACCAGCCTTAAATGTGTGTCGTGGGAGGTTGCTATAAATTAGCAGAGAGCTTGTCTTGTCACAGCACAGCTCTGCACATTCCTTCCTTCCTTCCTTTGCCTATGTGTGGGGGGGGGGTGCCTTCCCTCCAATCAGCTGTCTTGGCTGTATGCCAAGAATCCACTCCCAGTACTGAACAGGAAGAGAAAATCTCTAACACAATGTGCACTTTCTAAAGAATATAGCAAGTTGAAGACAGCGGATATACCAGTAAAACTTATGTAGGGAGATTTGTTTAATCTCTGTGTATCATCTAAGGCTATTCACTTCACTGGGTATAGGAGAGGGTTTACATCCACTTTAACCAGTGTTTGGCCAGACACTGATAGAAGTCGCAAGACTGCTATATACTGCTGATAAGAAAAGTTATTTAGCAGTTTATATTTACTAAAATAATTGCATTTCCATGTTCTGTGGAAGACCAAATATAGTGAATGCATGGTCCTAGGTTTAGTAACACTAATTAGTAATAATGATTTAGAAATATAATGTAAACAACATTTCAAAGGTGAAATTCTGCATATTAATATAAGATGTGCATTTGGCATTGCTACATGAAAACATTACACTGTCCTTAAAGAGTGCCTGTATTATTGAAGGTTCACCCCAAAAAAGGCAAACAGAGGGCAAAGGACTGGTCACCAGTATTGCCCGTATACTCCCTGCAGCTGATCTTTTCCCCATAACTGGTTAGCCATGCCATGTGTATATTATGTCTCTGTGTGGAGGTGGCCATTTGGGTAGAGAAGCAGGGCATTGCTTTTTCATTTCAGAGCTGACCCCCCTCTGATGACTGGTGGTTTGATAAATTAGCGGAAGGTCTGCTCAAGAACCAGCAGAAGAAAGCTCATATCCACAGAATGAATGGCTCAGAAGCAGGGAGAGGATTGCACTGCAGGCCCTCAAAGTACAGCTTTCTCTCCAGTAAGGAGAACAGTTAACAGGACAGTAGTGACATCACCAAATCTTACTCCTAATCTGGTGAGATTAGTGCTTTAGATGATCTCACTGTGCAGATATTCAGCTATTTGGGAGGAATTTGAAACAAAAGGTACAGTTTAGGCATAATTGACATTTCTAGATGTTCCGTATAGGAAAGTCAATCTTCTCTTCTGGTCCTCTTTAAGAAGCTGCAAGACATTTTCAGAAGACTGGTATGATGACCCATCTGAGATCATAGATGATGTCACTGCTGCTAATTCCTTGCCTGGGATTTATGTAATGACCTTACTCGCTGATTTTCTGTCTTTTCAATTTAAAGTCATTATTGGCTTTGTCCGACCCAGCCATATCTGGGAGCAGACTTGTCTGCTACCGATTGACTCGCAGACAGTAATTATTCACTTTTTTATTGACTGCTGCTTTTGGGTAAATGTGATGTTTGGAAACAAACAGCAGTGACAAATGTCTTCAGGTGGTGAGCGTTTTTGTCTGAGCATGGAAAAATTAGATTCATTTAGTGCCCCAGCAGTAATTAGCGCAATACTTTCTCGCCTTATTATAGCTGGCAGCTTTGTTGTTTTTGTTTTTAATATGTCATTCATAGCTTTGAGGCTGTACAGAGAGACTGCTATAAATTAATATTGAGGAGACCTTGTAACCTGTGGGTAAATCTCTGCTGAGACAATCTGAGCACCAAGATCTGTGCCTTTTCTCTGTAATAGTGAAACCTGCTCAATGATTTGATATGAAAGTGTGAGAGAGATGGTGAAATAAATAGATAGTTGTAGTTTTTCTCTAACAGCTAGTATTTATAATAGGAAATCTGCTAGGCACTGACAGTGTACCTTCTTTGTCATTGCTGGAAAACAATGGTCATTTCTGAGAGGATAAAACACTATATATGGGGTCCTCATGTCTCCAATTATTGATGAACACATGGGAGAAATAAAAATGAATTAAAATTAATGTGTATGCATTACCATATCACAATATTATTTTGTGTTAAGAAGGATCTTATTCTTGCGAGCAATAAAGCAAAAACAAAGGTTCTGATTTCCCAGTTGTTGCATGCGTACAACCAAGGTTTTTCGTGATGACATACGTTTTTTTTTTAATCAGGTAAAGGTTATTAAAGGTTTCCAGAGCAAGTGTACACCTTTAGTAAAACGATAGTTATCACACTGAACAAGAAACGCCCAGAATAGCTATATCTGTAACATGCAGAATAGACACATTACAGGGGAGTACAAAGCATCACAATACCAACCCATATATCCAATGCAAATGAGCATTGACTGCAGTTGCATAGCACAGTAGATCCTAGGTGTATCATAGAATTCTGCTTAATACAAGACTAATAGGTGACAGACCAGTGTGGCCAACCGGTTCTCCCATAATTTTTAAAATTTAGCTGGGCATCCTCTATGCTGGAAAATAGTACGCTCAAGACAGAGTGTTTCCCATGTAGTGAATCTATTCCTGATGGGTTGGTGGCTGCTCAGACTTCCAATATTACAGTATAAGCTTCTAGAACAGGGTTCTAGAAATGGCAGCATTAGTATATTAGCGCGCATTCGTCTACTGTAAAAGTCCCACTAGACATTGTTTGGGAATCAGTTTAACTTTAGTTTGGAAAACTATATTTGTTTGTTACCCTGGTCCAGTATCTCTAAAGCTTAGCGCAGCATGTAAATAAGGTCACCATGATCTCTGCGACACTTACTACATAGAAGCATCTCCTAGGCCTATTTTATGTAATTTAAAGTGGAAGTAAACCCATCAATTTAACAGTTTCATATAACTGTCACATTCCCGACATGCCAGGAATGTAACTGTCACATTGGTTGTGCTCTCAAACACACTGTCAACCCATCCAATGGCTGATGTCATAACTGATCACATGTGCAGCATCATGGCAGTTGAAGATCAAACAAAGGCCAAGATGGCAGCTTCCTTGGCTGAAAACGATAGGGGGGTTTACTTCCACTTTAAGGGGAGTATAGTGAGCATGGACAACCATATACAGTTAGGAAAGTCTTTGTCATTTGTGGAACTCAATTGAATAGATTTTTAAGAGGCTTTTCCCTTGGTCCTTTTTTATTCGACCTACATCACCCTCTTGACTCACCATTGCTTTGCACGGGTAATCCTCCAGATAGGATAAGAGGAGCTAAGCAGTGGGAGATAAAATTGTTAGTTGGGGTATTTTGCATAAAGTTGCAGATGGGGGTCAGAGATAGATGCAAGTCCCAAGAGGGTCCCTGTGCGTTCACTGCATGTTTAAGTTGCAAATAATAAAATAGATATATAGGTGGGAAGGTTATATCTGGAATTTAGTTCAAAGAATGAGAACAAATTGATGTCCTTAAAAATATGGGGCCAGGTGAGTAATTCTACATATCTGCCATTTTGAAGCATACTGAATTTTGGTTAATTCTGGGTAAGCAACATTACGCTATAAGGGGCTGTAACTAGTGAAAATCTTCACCTGCTGCAATTGTTTGGCCTTGGTCCAAATTTTATGCATTAAGATATAGGTTAAGTTAAATTTGTTAGAATTACAGAAGTGGAAGGATTTCAAACTGCCAAGGAAGTCTTGGCATTCTGTCAAATGCAGGACCATGGATAATGTGGAATCCTTAGTGCCGGTTCACACTACCGCGACTTGGGATCCGACTTGTCAGACCTCAAGTCGCCCCAAGTCGCTTGACATCTGAAAGTCCATGTAAGTGAATGAGAGCTGTCTATATGTACGCTACTGAAGTCGCTCCGACTTCAGAAAAGGTCCCTGTACTACTTCAAGGCGACTTGTAGGCGACTTGTACCCATTGATTTCAATGGAAGTCGCCTACAAGTCGGATCGTGGTCTATAGTGAAGCGACTTCACAGGAAGAGAAGATGTTTTTTTCAAGCAAACCCCTCCCTCCCCCAGAGCGGATTGTAGTTTGATTGGCCACTGGAAAGTCGCCTGTCTTGGAGGCGACTTGAAGTCGCCTTGTAAGTCGCCCCAAGTCGCGCTGAAGTCGCGCTGAAGTCGCCTTGCTAAGTCGCGCTGTAAGTCGTGTTGCCCCTGTGTGAACCAGCGCTTAGGGGAGTGAGGCGTGACTAGGAAGCTATGCATACCACTAATCATATGTTGCAGCTGGGCTGTAGTATAACCACGGGCTAGGATATTCAACTCCTCCCCTATATTTTGGGGCATTGCAATTGCTCCAGCTTGATCCTCGGTGACCGATCTCTCCACAGCAGAGTTCCAAAAATGGAATTGCCAAAATGGAAAATATTTCAGGTTATAACCATTAAAAAAAAAAAAAAATAATTGGCATAAATATTATTTTAATAAAACGTTAAAAGACATTGATGGCATTGTTTATGTCTAAGGCCAAAATGTCAGCCACATTTTTTTTTAAGTTTTCAGTAGAGCAGTCAAGGATCAGAACCCCTTTTCAGATTTGCATTGAGGTCTATGTTCCTGTTAAGTTGGCCATAAACTGATCAAAATATGACCAGTTCAACAGGGACCATCTGAATTTGTGTGTGCCTGTGCCCCCTCGATGGAAGTCAATTGATTGACTTCTTCGAAGGGACATGTTAAAAAATTTGAATCAATCAGCGGCTGCAACCAGTCTGTGGGTCCAGCTGTCAGAATACCATATCCCGACAAGGGAGGAATTCTCCATCCACCTCATTTGTGCGGATAGAGGAATTGGTTCGTCTAAGTCTTTGACCAGCTTTAGAGAGAGTTATTATTTTTGTCTTGGTGACCACTGTCACCAGAACTGAAAGTGAAGGAAACTCCCAAATTTAGAATGAATGAGAGTAATGGGAAATTCAAAATTTTCAAGTTGTCCTCAGAACAGAAGGTGAATGTAAATTTTATAACACGTTCTGGTGACAATTAAGCGAGAAATTTCCTTTTATTTTGTAAAGATTTCCTATTACTTTCTGATGAATCTCCTGGACAGGAAAAAAGAAAAATCTCCCCAGCAGGACACCAACAGCAAAAAATAAATTGGTGGAAGTTTTATTCATTAATTACACTATCCAAAACTAAACAAAAAAGGATTTTGGTTATACGTAGTCTTTCAAGGCCTGTTGTGTTGCATTAATGTGTGTGTTTTCCCAAAAAGCCATTGTGCGTGTTGGTGCGCTGCAGTGCCAAGGCACCTTTCCCAATGCCCATAGGTTGCAACGCACCACAACACACAATAATGCACTACCGTGCATTGTGGTGCTCCGCATTTTTTTTTTTCCCTCAAATGAATGGGCTGCCCTTATGCAACACTCGCATGTGCTAATACACAGCAAAGCTCCCTCTCTAAATATCGTGATATAAAGTAAAAACATGTTTGTAGTTAAAAGCCACCCTCAGTTAAGCAGGCTCATTTTTCTCAGTCATACATTTTTGATAATGGATGCATTTAAGAAGCTTTGTAGTCAAACTATAAAAATAAATTTCAATAGCTTTTAATCTTTTCTTGAATATGAGCCCATATGGTTTGCTGACAGTCATTTCATGACCAATTCTGCTGGGTATAACTAATGTCAGCAAGCTGCTCTGGGCTTCATGTGAGATTTACAGGCATCATCAGTCTTGCAAGTGGCACCAGCGATTATGTTGTCTATGGCATGCAGGATAAACAAATAACTCCAGCTTTTCTGAAATATCTGTACATAAATACACACTAATGTGTTACATAAACAGTGTTTAAAGGGGATATTCAGCAATATGGGGCCTATTTATAAAACTTCAGAGAGCAAGGTGCACAGGTTTGCTGCACTTTATGTTCTTTACCTTATATTTTCCATGCTTCCCTATCTCTCCGTTGGTATGGCAGTCGAGGTATGTGTGGACAGTTTGAGTTGGTAAACCTTCTGTTCTTTTGTTTTGTTATCAGTAAACTGTATACATTTCAAGGATATTGTGTGGAAGAGAAAACCATCATAATGGGACTTTAACAGCTCTGAATCATTTCTGCAGAATAAAAAGTTTACAAAGTCTTCAATACACCGTATAAAAAATGATTATAATACAATTTAAAATTAATTCAATAAAGTTTACACATGCAATGTACTCAAATTGGGATCACCAAAACTGAAAGGGGTGATCAACACCCAACGCGTTTCAAAATTGCTTTTCTATAGGGGTGCATAGCCATTCAAAAAATGTACCTTCTATAATAGAAAATTGCATTAGAAAAATATACAGTATATGGTGTATATAACATAATACTATGTTCATTTTATACAAACAGGCTTTACTGTCGTGCAAATCAATACCTTTTAAGGCAATGAGTACACCTTGGAAAGATAATAGTTGAAAAAAATCTGCTGTATATTGTCCTCTCAACATGACCAGGGAGTGTGGAGACCAGTGCTCAGCCAGTGAGTCACTGGGGCCGGATAATTCAAGACAAATATACTCATTGCCTTAAAAGCACCTTTGGGATGTGGTAAAACTGGAGATTCACATCATGGATGTGCAACCGACAAATCTGCAGCAACTGTGTGACATTATCATGTCAATATGGACCAAAATCTCCAAGGAATGTTTCCAACACCTTGTTGAATCTATGCCATGAAGAATTTAAGGCAATTCTGAAGGCAAAAGGGGGTTCAAAGTACTAGCAAAGTGTACCTAATAAAGTGTCCGGTAGGTGTATGTCTGCCCTCCTTATCAGGACCTGAGCTGTGTCAGTCTTGTAGTAAGAAAAGGAAGTACCACAGCATGTCTTTGCCATTGTCATTGCCCAGCTCAAGAAAAGGCTAAAATCTATGTTCCTTATGGTGTCAGTTGACACCACTGTGTGCTGAAAAGAGTACTAGGTAGCAGTTATGGCGCACAAGTATACAATGAGCCACTGTCCATATATAGCTTCTGTGTATAGAGTTCATCATTAAAAATGTTAAATCCTAAGGCTTTGTTCACATCTAGGCATTTTTGGTCGTTTTTTTGGACGCCCAACAAGACAAATCCCATTCATGTTAATGGCTCCTATTCAAATCTGAGCATTCTGTCGCCTAAAGCAATACGCCCGTCACTCAAAGTACATGAGCTTCTTTTTTGCCGGATTACAGGCATTTTAATTCTTTTACATTGGTGACCTTTTGAACTTCAAAACGTCAGAAAAAATGCAGTAAAAAATGCCCTAAAAATGCCTGTAAAGTAGCAATGCCTAGATGTGAACAGAGCCTAAAGGGAAACTGTAGGGTGTTGATCTCCAAACACTTTGTGCAGCAGCACCTCTGGGAGACTGAAGAATCTCTAGGAGTACAAATGAAAATAATAAGAGGGCGTGCTCCGAGTGTAGTAAGTATAGTACATTTATTATAAAAACAGTAAGTTGGCAACCGCCATATAGTTAGTAAAAATTGTCTGAGGCTTGAGGAAGAGGTACACGCCTTGAAACGCGCAGCCAAGCCCCCATTCCACGGAACTCTGGCTTCCTACTTCTGTTTGCTTGGAGACCATTGACCGCCTGGGCAGCAGTGGTGATCTTTGGGCATCCTCTCCTGTTGTACAAGCAGACTTGCTACCAGCATGTTATAACGCACATAAACATCTAGAAATAGCCCGGCCGCTACACATCTCCCCCAGCCCGAGTGGTAAGATCATGATTATGGAGCTTTACATGAAGCACAGAGAAGATAGCATGTAATTTCACACAGCACTTATGAACTATTTTGGCAAGAGCAGTGTGGATTGGTTTTTCACAAGAGCACTGTATTATAGAATTTTGAGCACTTTGTTTGGACATAATAAGATGTATGCATAATTTCTTAAGGGTTTGAATTATTTGTTGGAAATTTTGCATATGAGGTGACAGCGCTGTATATTAACAATATTTAGCAAACCGACCGGGTTCGCCTGTCAGTTTTTCAGGTGGACCCGATCAGACCACCCATTGCTCCCTATAGAGCAGCGGGTGTCAACGGACATGTGTCCGTTGACACCCATCGACATCCGATCCACTAAAAGCAGATGGATAGGGGATCCATTCCCCATTCGTCTGGCGGATCGGATGACAGTTGGATGTAAATGGACAGGCGGTGCATGTACATCCGACCGGCCATACAGGAAAGCGGGCAGTGTTCGTGTCCACCTGCTCAGCAGGCATCAGCGGACAAATTCCCTGCTGAGCAGGCGGATCTGCTGCCGAAGTCTGCCCGTGTGAAAGGGCCCTAAGGAGAAGGTGTCATGGCTGATTCTAATCGTTTCTAGACAGCCACAAATAACTTTGTCCCCACGCTATCCTTCGTTAACATATAATGCGGGAGGGCAGTTTCTAAATCTTTACCCCTTTTTTAGTAGGGACAGTGTTCAATTCTAGTTTATAGCTAATAATGAAGAACTGTGAACACAGTGCAGACATAGTTACATATGTTTACTAAACATTACAAAGCAGGCAGCGCATGTAAGGATTTTTAAGCAGGTAAAATGCACTTAAAAAGGTAACCAGCATTTTTTAAAAATGTTTTATAAATTATGCTTTGTGAATGAGAACATGTAACAAATATAAAGTAGGTGCAATCCCAATGTGGCTGCAAAATACATTTTAAAGCCGAACCACAGGCAGATGTAGGAAACGCAATGTAATGCAGTTGTGTATTCCTTTAAAAACAGTATATTTTTACACATAACTTGAGTAGGTACCTGAATGTGTCTCCATCGCTATCATACAGCAGCACTCTTTTAGAGATGGAGAAGCATCAGTAGGAATCAATCGGGGGTGGGGAGGTGACATCACTGTTTTCCTTAATTCCCTCTGTTGGCGTACGGTGCACAAAGTCTGACTTGCTAAGAAGAATGTGAATACTGTAGCTGTGCTGCCCTGAGGGTTTGTTTGCGGCAGAAAGCAGTGCAGGAAACCTATGATCTGTGTGCGTTTCCTGCACCGTGTGCAAATGCACTGGGTGTATGATCTGCTGCAGGTATCGATATAATCCTAACAACATCCCAAACCCGACATCCCATGGTACCAAAGTACTATGCGATTTGGTGCAGTGCATTTTTGAAAAGAAGAGCATGCAATACTTCTAGTGCAATCCAGTACAATTTCAGCCTGTTCAAATGAATGGGCTGAAAATCGCACTGTACTGAGTCACACAGGGACATGGACCGCAGGTGTAAACAGGCCCTGATCCAATGAAACTGACAAGCGATTTCTTCTTCACAAATTGTCAGGTCCAAGAGTTCCATTCTCTTAGTCCCCTATAGCACTGAGTGGTTCCTTCCACTTACCTCTGTCATTGCTGGACATTATAGTGATGTGGTTGCTGTTGGAAGGAGCCACTGAGTCCAGTGGGGGGGACCAAGAGATCGACCCTTCCAGAAGTGTCAGTCTTGCAGGGAATTCAGCCATGAATGTAGATAAAGGAAAGCCGGAAGCTCGATCTTCTGCAATTAATACACTTATTATTTCTGATATGGTACAAAATACAGGGTTTATGCGTTTTGGCGCGTAGCCTTAGCCACAATGGCTATGACTAAAGCTACATGCCGAAACGCGTAAGCCCTGTAGTATTTTGAACTACACTTGGATTCATTTATTCATTGCAGAAGATTAAGCTGCTGGCTTTCCTTTATCTATATGTGTGCTTGAGTGCTAGGAGGACACTACAAGCCAGTGCACCGACCGCTCACCACCTCAGGGAATTACTACAGGTGTTTTCTACTATATTCAGCCATGAATGTCTCTTTATGGGAGAGTTAATTATTTACTCTTTTTTTTCACTTTTACATCATTTATGGGCACTGTTGTTTTGGCAACAGGGTCACTTTAAACTGAGGAAGTTGTGCCACCTTCCTAGTTATGCTGTCTGGCAGAGGTGTACGAGTCACAAAAATGGATCGATTCAATTACAAATCTTTCTTGTATTAAAAAAAAAAAAACTCACATTTTTCTTTAAACTGTTTATTTTTGAAAAATCTGTTTATTGAATTTAAAACATTAAACAGAAAACAACATACATTGGTTATGACGAGTATCAACTATGGTTCTTACAGGAAGCATGACATTTGGTTATTTGTTACATGACACATGTCAGGAATCATGGGGTACCACGCTGATCGTAACAGGCTGGCTCCTGAGGTTTAAACTGTTTATTTAGCGGTTTGTCTAAAGTTCAGTGTTAACTATTTGATTTTTGATTTTTTTTTTTTATGTTGTACCATTTCCAGCTAGGAAAAAAATAAAGGAAGTAAGGAGCTATAAATACCCTGAGAAATAGTAAACAACCATTCATATAGCAATAAATAAAGGATTTTTTTTTATATAAATTCGTACAGTCTACACATTTATTACTGAATTTCGTGTTTTTGTTTGGAGTTTTTTTTATGCAATATTCAACACTGCCTGTGCTGAATGTATATTTTCAAGAATGAATCTTTTCTTTCGTTGCTACAATTGGATATTATTTTTGTTTTGTCTTTGCGATTTGTTGTGTCATTTGATTCTACCCACATCTGGATACTGCAGTGCACAAGAACTGATAATTATCTTTATTAATGTGATATGTTTGGTATAAATTGTCTGTGCCATCTATACACAGACGTGACAATGAAATCTATAATTATTGTATCATCACATCTTCTCGGCGGTATAAGTGGATAAATACAAGGGAATTTGCTTAGCCCATGAAATATTCATACCGTGAAAAATTCAAGTTATAATGCGGCCTATGGAAATTTACATGGCCCTGTAATGCTGGTTAGATATTGCCGGTTTGACACTAATGTGGAAGAAGGTTCCGCTGTTTAAACATGCAAGTATACATAGCATGTGTCCTGGGCGGGTAGAGCTGGCAGGACGAGGCTGATCTGAAGCATTTGCTTCTCTTCCATAGCATGAAGCCAACCTAATTACTAGGCTAGTTGACTATAGCAGCAGTTGTCTCTGCGGTCTTAGCTGAAGGTCGGCTATTTTCCTGCCCAAATTATTTTATAAACCAGTGAACTGCATCTTCATATTCAAATCATGCAGAGGTGGAAAATTCATGTGAAAATCAGGAGTCGTTCAGTCCAGTCTGGAAGCCAACAGCTGCGGGATAGGAGAATTCCAGCTGATACAATAAACTTTAGTTCAGAACAGAGGTGTGAGAGCTACAGCTTTGTAACTTACACATTTTAAAGGAAATATATAGTGTTTTCAAAAATTTTATTCAGTTTAAATAGATCAGCTTGATATAATATTGTTACCAATAAGTGTTATATTTTTTAAATTTTTTTTTATATTAAAACATTATTTCTGTGTACATTTGCTCATTACATAGCAGGTTCAGTTTTCTGCTTTTAGTGCTACATGACATGATGGTTGTGCCTTAAACAGGCCATAGATGGTTTGAATTTTGGCTGGTTCAACAGGAACCGTCTGAGATTCAAACCATGTATGGGCAGGCTGAATGTACCCAAGTTGATCGATTGTCAACTTGGATACAACCAGCCTGTCAGATTTTACATGCGATTATTGCTAACAGCTGTCACTGTGTTCTGCCACGGGGAGAACATAATGGCTCCTCCGTGGGAGGGATTATGGGATTCGGTCAGTGTTGATGGGGGAAACAAGTGATTTTGTTTCCTGCAACCCGTAGTTGCAGGAAAGAAAATCGCTCTGTCTATGGCTGGCCTTACTGTTCCTTTTCAAAATGCAAGTCACTGAGTTGCCCAAAACAATGCACTTGCTCTCTGGTAGATATCTCAAGAAAAAAGGGATTGAATGAGGCTGTGTCATCAAAGTGTTATTAATGTCAGATTTTTTTTATTAAAATAACATGTTATATGTGCCTGCTCTGTGCAGTGTTATTGCACAGAGTGGCCCCAATCCTCCTCTTCTGGGGTCCCCAGTGGCGATCTTGGCTCCTCCTTCTTTTGAGGGACTACCATAGCCAGCCGCTGGCTGCACAGCGCTGATCTCTTCTATCTTCTTCTCCCCTTCACACAGGGGAAGGATGGCACAGGGACACTGAATTTTTTTAACCTTGATGCAAACAATCCATTAAGGTAAACGTTTTTAGGTTTAGTAACACTTTAAGGGTCACACCAGAACGTGGTGCGGGGAACACACATGGAACTTGCAGTCTGCTTTGGGTGCCAATATAATGTTAAAGCGGAGTTCCACCCTAAAAAGGAAAGCTCTGCTTATCTGCCTCCTCCCCCACCTCTTTTGCCACTTTTTTTTTGGGGGGGGGGGGGCAGGTACCTGGCTTTGACAGGTATTCTCTCCCACTTCCGGCTCAGTTCGCCATGGTGAAGTAAGCCGGAACTTTGGCCCCGCCCCCCACAGCTGTCCCATTGAGAAAGCGCAGCCCGATTTGCGCATTCACAGCAGGAAACCAAGGCTTCACTGCTGGTTTCCCTCAGGCAAGATGGCGGCAGCAGCTTCCAAGAGCTGATTCAAGAGTTGACTCGGCTGAGTATCCCGCTGGATGCCTGGACAGGCAAGTACCTTAATAGTAAAAGTCAGCACCTATAATATTTGCAGCTGTTGACTTTTATTTATTTTTTTGGTGGGGGCGGAACTCCTCTTTATCGTCATCCCAAATACAGATCGCAAACGCAGTGCATTTGCTGGCTCCAAATTGCTTGGTACCGCAGTACCATGTGATTTGGTGCGGCTTGTTTTTAAAAAGTAATGCATGCACTCATTTTTCTGCATTGCTAGCAGAGATTGTGGCACATTTTCCTATGCGATCCAAATGTGTACCAGCCCTAAATCTCAAAATTATGGAAGAGCAGCCATTTTAATAACGGAAAGTAATATCAAAATCTACTTTTGGGTAAGCACTGCTTCAGTAACTCACAGCATTTATTTACTAAGAAATTACTGGTAATTGTGCTTTCATTTTTATAGCTGATCTTTATGCAGATTCATCTGCTTATGTGATCTGAATTAGATACACTTCTGCAAAGGAAAACATTGTTTTCATATTATGTAGAGGTGCCCCGAATGAATATTTTGGTGCTGAAGCCAAAAATTCCGGATGCACTTGGCCGAAACCGAAAGTTTAAAAAAAAAAAATATATATATATATATATATATAATTGTATTGTATTCGACTTTTTGAATTTATATCATGAATTTAAATGAATACGAATTTATTGTCGGCCATTATCGGCACCTTTAGTGCAAGAAAAACTCAAGAAAAATTTATCCCCTTAAATTCTATGTATGTCTTCAGACTGATCTGTTGCGCTTCCGTTGTGTTAAGTCTTGCTTGCTGCATTTTTGCCCAGGTAAAACCGCACCTCCCCATTGAAAACGCAGCAAGAATGCATCCCGTGTTACGCTTTTGATGCGGTTTTTGAGTCACATGACCTATGAAAAACATACCATATGCATAGTAAAATTGTAGTAAAAATCACGGCAAAATCACGTGAGTTTTTGGCGCCATTTTCTGCACCTTTTTGGCTGCCGAAATTTCGGTGCATCTCTAGCATTATAAATAGTTTTTATTTCTATTGTTTTTCATTCTATTGTTGGCTGTCTTTGGAGTTTAAATGTAATAGATAATTTGGGTACTTTGAGGATTGTTAAATTTAAGAAACAAATAAAAAACCCTAGTCAAATATTATCCTTTTTTTTTTTTTTTTTTTTTTTTTTTTACCTGAAATTATATGTGATTTAGTGTTTAAAATCAAATCTATTGTAACACGCGTTTCTGCTTTTCAGTTGTAGGACCAGCAATAGGAAGAGTTTAATTGGGAACAGTCAGTCTCCAGCCCTTCCTCGACCCCACTCGCCTCTTTCTTCTCACACTGGTATGTAGCACTCTCCGTCACCCTGTTTTAAATTTCACATCACATATGCTCTTGTTATACATGACTGTGCTCTAGATCTCACTTTATCATGTTAATTATGTTTATTGCGGCTGGAGTTTCTGGCAAACTTTTACGTTTGGAAAGCAAATACGATAAAACAGCTTTGCAATTCGGAGTTTATGAACCATAACAGCACCACTTGTCTTATCAATGGCTAGAATCAATTTGATGGTAAACAAACGTCTTACAGTTTTGTGGCAAATGCTGAATTAGACTAAAACTTTGGACGTGTGACTCTTCTGATGGGGAAAATTTTGGTAGAAACTGCCCGAACCGCCAGATTTCTCTTTAAAGTTGTATTAAACCCAAAACTAAAAATGTAATATATTGCAGGTTACCAATCATTTAGATGTGGTGGCTGCATTCGGTTTCTTTTTTAGGCTTTCCCCCCTCTGGTGATCTTGCCAGTAATGCACTTCCTGTATTTGATTACCCCCACTCTGGATGAAGGTACACAGGGGGCACATTTGGACAGCAACACTTTTATTCTGGGGGGAAGAGTAGTGTTATATGTACTAGCAAATTTAAATAACAAGTTGAAGCCAAACTCCAGCTAACACTTTATAAGCGGTTATAGCAAACCGTTTTTTTTCCTTTTAAGATAAAGGTTAATAAATAAAAGCTGATCATTGTAAGAACACCTATCAATGTTAAATGGTTTGTCACATCCCTGTAACTAGGGTTGCACCGATACTAGTGTCGGTACCGAGCATTTGCACGAATACTTGTACTCGTGCAAATGCTCCGATGCTTGACCCGATACCTGGGCAGTCAGGGAATGATCGGGGGAGGGGGGTTACAATTGCCAATCTCCCTGTAAAGATTTCAATAAAGCATCTGCAGCCGCTCCCCCCCCCCCCCCCGGCTTTCAGCTGCTTTATTGAAATCTACACAGGGAGATTGGTGATTGTAACCCCCTTCACTGCCGCACCGATCATCTCCGACTGACGGTCCACCTCCATGTGCTCCTCTGTGTTCTCCGTGTGCTTCAGTCCAGCCCCCCTTCATGTCCTCCGGTTCCCCCCGTATCCTCCGACCTGTGCTCCTCCGGTTCCCCCCCCATGTCCTCCTCTGTGTGCTCCTCCGGTACCCCCCCCCCGTGTCCTCCGTGCGCTCTTCCCTTTACTCCTCTGGTGCCCCGTCTTCTCCTCCCATGCGCTCCTCCTTTTGCTCCTCTGGTCCCCCTCTGTGCTCCTCCGCCCTCCCCTGTCCCAGATCTGTCAGGATGGAGAGCGGAGGAAGGAGCCGGTATATATGTAATTTAATGGCTCCTTCCTTTTCCAAATGGATGGAGTCAGTGATCGACTGAGGCGGGACTATGTCATGGTGAGTTCCGGGAACACCCAACAATTCAAATAAAAGTTATTACAGTGGGAAATCCCTGCTCTCTGATGATTCGGCCTCCCCCTACCCCTCTCTTCCTCTCGGCGATCGCAGAGAGAACAGCTCCCAATCAACCCCACCTGCCAGCGATGCTGCAGCCCCACACTCGCCAGCAATCATTTTCCACTCGCAAAATGTGAGTGGGCAAGTGGAAAATTTGAGGGCTGATATAGAGTATACAATTGCGACATGAGTCATATTATAATTGAATGTCATTAAAAATTACCTTTCCATTCCAGTCTGCAGCTGCTGTAATTTTTTGAAAATGCATTGCAATATGGCTACCTGGAGGTGTTTTGTACACAGAATGTGTACAGAACACCCCCAGAAACATCATGTTCTGCTTGTGTGATTGGCTCACCGATTTTCCCAGAACTCTGCACTAAAATACAAGTCAGATTTCGGGCATCCCCTGCAACAAAAATGTCATTTTTGTTGAGATACTTCCAATAGTAACACATCTAAAGGGATACAGGCCCTGCAACTTTCCTCATCAGAGACCTGCAGGTGCACAGCTGATTGATAATTATGAAACCTCTCCCATTAGACTCAACCAGCCAAGAGGCACAGAGGAACAAACAGGGATTTCTTCAGAATAACAAAAAGTAGGAATCTGCCACAAAATCCTTGCAATGTACGTAGATCACCCGGGGGGGGGGGGGGTTTCTCAACAAAAGTAACGTTACTCTTTAAGGGTGTTGGTCATACTCTGCCTGTACAGGGTACTGCATTTGTAAGGCATTTCCTAGCCAAAATATGTCACGGATCATAACCCCTGGGGTGCGTGCAGGGGTTTTGGGGCGGGGGGGTGTTTTTTGGGTACATGACTATACAGAGACAAAAGGTATAAGACTTCAGTTGAGCTTTAAATTAGCCAAAAATGAGTATCACTCCAAATTCTGTTTAGAATTATGACTAACTTGGTACAACACTCATCAGAGAAAGGAAGGAACACTGCTCACCAAACCAGTGCATGAATATGTGAATGAGTGTGGCCTCAGCCAGTGCCGCTTCCACATCCCCATTTTATAGTCCACATCAATATGCATCACACACACCTCCACTGATGCTAGTATAAACCTATGCATGGCTCTGCTTTCCCCAACCTCTGTAACCAAGACTAGGTATGCGGGGCGAAACATGTCTGACATGTTTCACCCTGCATCCAGGGTCTTGGTCACAGAGGTTGGGGAAAGCAGAGCCAAGCATAGGTTTATACTAGCATCACTGGAGGTGTGTGTGATGCATATTGATGTGGACTATAAAATGGGGATGTGGAAGTGGAAAAAAAAGGGAAGCAAATAAACGGATTCCCAAAAAAAGTTAATGTGATGAAAAAGTGAACATAAGAATGAAGTGAAGGAAGTGAATAAAATGAGTAAGAAAATTAAATGTGAAAAGGGAAAAATGTGATGTGAAAAATGTTTTTTGGAAAATTATTGTAAAAAACATAGTAATAATAAGTATATGTTGTATAAAAACATCATGTAGGACAGTACGCCACCATTTTACAGTCTTCATCAATGTGCATCACACATACCTGCACTGATTCCATTAATGGCCGATGATGCTCATATAAACCTATGCATGGCTCTGTTTTCCCAACCTCTGTGACCAAGCTCCGGTGTGTGGTTTAAAGTGGCATGGCTGGAGCGGCACTTGCTGAGGCCACAATTATTCACGTATTCACAGTATTCATGCACTGAGTCGGTGAGCAGTGTTCCTTCCTTTCCCTGATGTTGCTTCTACACCCCTGAATGGTGCATAGGCGCCTGCTCCCTTCACTGCAACCGGCGGGGAGCTAAACGGCACTGCGAGTTATACCTGGATCACTGTTGGTAAAACACTCTAATCCAGGGGTCTCAAACTGGCGGCCCTCCAGCTGTTGTGAAACTACAAGTCCCATCATGCCTCTGCCTGTGGGAGTCATGCTTGTAACTGTCAGCTTTGTAATGCCTCGTGGGACTTGTAGTTTTGTAACAGCTGGAGGGTCACAGTTTGAGACCCCTGCTCTAGTCTAATATACAGTGTGTGTGTGTGTGTGTGTGTGTGTGTGTGTGTGTGTGTGTATATATATATATATATATATATATATATATAATACACTCATACTCACATACATTTTTTTTTCCCTAAGGAAACAGGTAGCCCTTATATCTGACATATTGATCCTCCACAAAAGGGGAAGAGAGCAGCTCACCATAAGGCCCCTTGCAGACGGGGCGGACTCCGTCAAGCGGATCTGCCTGCTCAGCGAGGAATCTGTCCGCTGAGCAGGCAGATGACAGGCCTGTGTCCGCTATACAGAGCGGACACAGCCTGCTCTTCTCTATGGGCCAGGCAGATGAAAATGGGCTGCTTGTTCGGTTTCATTCGATTATCATCCGATCCGCTGGACAGATGGGGAACAGATACCCATTTGTCTGTTTTTAGTGGACCAGATCCAATGTCGGCGGGTGTGAGTGGATCCAACGCTCTATAGAGAGCTATGGATGGTCTGTTTGGGTCCGCCTAAAAAAAACTGACAGGTGTACCTGATCAGTCCATCGGTGTGAAAGGGGCCTAAAGGCCAATGTGAATTTATTTGAACAAAAAGGATGCACTCACAAAGTCCAAGTCCACCTGTTGCAATAACCACTCTGATGCCAGTCACTCCTCCAGAGGAGCTTCTATACGATTAGCTTAGTATTTATGATTAAGCCCTTTGGTGGAGTGAAATTTTTGTTCGAATAAACTCATTGGCTTTTATCTTGAGTGGTCCTCTTCCCTTTTTGTGGAGGATCAATGTGTTGGATGTTCAGCGGCCCAGAACCGCAAAGAGCCTGCTCCTGTATCCGGGAGAGAGGGGTGAAACCTATAACCTGTAGCAGAGTACAAATAAACTAAATGCAGCTCTTAAACCATTTTCAGTGTTTTGTCAGCACTCAGCCTTTTCACACAGCAGAGAGAGAGTGTGTGAGAGCCCTAATCACCAATGAATGCACATGTATAATGGGGGAGAGAGTGGGAAAACAATAAGGCTTCTCTCCAGCTTAACCATAAACCCTGGAGCCCCTCACCATATGTATGCGAGAAACCTAAGTGACATACATACTGCCCACAATCCTGCCACTGTCTCCTGCAATGAAAACAATATCAAACACCTGTTATGATAATTTCACAGTCTTGATTGAAATTGTATTGAGGTTGTTTTTGATCCATTTGATCGTTTCATTAAATAAAGCAGGTTGAGAATAGTTGATATTTATAGAATATTGCCCAAGTTTATGGTCCTCATTCGTGTGATCTAGTGGACGCATAATGGAAATATAACCTTTGATAAGTCATACAGTTTATCTTTGCAAATCCCATTAAGTAGAGAGGTGGGGTTAGGTTATTATCTTACCAACCAAGTTAATGTTGTAACTTTCTAGCATTAAGATCAGAATATGGCCTATCCTATTTCCTCTGCCCCCAGATATCTCTCGATTTATTACCAAAATCAATCCCCCAGTGGCTTCACCATTATGACATAAACCAGGTTATGCTCTGTGGAATTATTTCAATCATTTATGCATACTGTTAGAAAGTGTCATGAAGTGAATATAATAGGGCAGCTTATATTGAATCAGACTGATAATTATTTGTATCTTGCTTTAAGCTATACACTGTGATCAGTAGTACAGTCTCGGAATTTATCTGAATTTCTAATAATGCTTTTATGAGTTCTCATCTTGGAGAACTGCTAATTCTGAGTTAGCATGTAGATCACTTTGCCATAGTATGGAGCATATTCTTCTTAGAATTGAGTAAAACCAGAGTTAGAATTTGCTGATTCAATTTAAAAGCAGATTCTAATTTCCAAATGATCATGACCTGCATGTAATTTCTTAGGTGTACAACTCCTCTATATACACGAATCAGTCAACTGAAGACATAAAATGCAAGAGTGCACATTTTATTATGAATATGGAATACATATTATATATGTATCTGCAGTATGTAACAAACAATCTGTTAAAGGCCATTTCGTAACAGTAAGACATCTAAATAAACCTTCATATGTATGTAAATCCTAACCATAAACTTGTTTGTTCTCTATTGGTCTGTAAGGCCTCATGCACACTGGAAGTTATAATAATATTATAAAAACGCCAGTAGCTTTGCAGTGAGTTTTTCAACGTTTTTGCAATAGCGTTTTTTAGCTTTTTTTTTTATAATGGATCAAAAGCGTTAAAAAATGTTGGTGGGTCACATTTTTGTGCATGTATTGGCGTTTTTTGACATTAGAGCGTTTTTACAGCTGAAAAACTCTCAGAACCCACTAGTTTTGGGTTTTTTTTACAGCCAAAAAATGTCCCAGCCAAAAACGGTTAACAGACTATGTGTGCATGGACACATAGGATAACATGCTGGAGAGGTTATTGACTGTAGAAAAAAACATCTGAAGCCAAAAACAGCAGCTGTAAAAATGTCCAAAAACATCCAGTGTGCATGAGGCCTTAAACACACTAAAGCCTGCCATGGGTTTATTTTATTTATGTATTGTAAGTACTTTTAAAACGCTATCAATTTATGCAGCGCTTTACACATATACATTTTACATCAGTCCTTGTCCTCTAGGAGCTTACAATCTAATGTCCCTAACTCACATTCATACATGCCTATATTCAGGCCAATTTTGACAAGAGGCAATTAACCTACCAGCAGGTCTTTGGAGTGTGGGAGTACCTGGAAGAAACCCATGCAGACACAGGGAGAGCATACAAACTCTGTGCAGGTAGCACCATGGTTGGGATTCGAACCAACAACCCTAGTGCTGCTAGCCAGAAGTGCTAACCAGTCACTGTGCTAGATTGTCTTTTTAATCAGCCAGTAGGCTTATATAAAAAAAAAAAAAAAGATATTCCCCCATCCACGCAAATGAGGTGGATGGAGGAATCCTCCCCGCTGTCAGAATACACTGATCGGCAGCGCAGTCAAATGGAAGGAACTGGCTGATCAAGAAACGTTTTCCAACAATCCCATTGGAAAAAGAAAGAGGTTGATCGAAATGTTTGCATCCATGCTGAGCCGGCCGAATTTCGAGCCATCTGTGACCAGTTTAATGAAAGTATTTGTTAGATCTACACAATACAAAGCTGATGATGTTTATGCTGTCAGAAATCACTTGAGCGCCTATTTTCATGTATTGAACTGACAATGCTTCATTGAAATGTTATTACAGAGCATGCCCCTATGTTGTGGAGATGAGTAAAGGGGTAGTTTACTATAGTCCTAACACGTTTCCTTTCTTGGGTTGATAATTATTCACCTCGGTTACAGGCAGGATCACCTTGTAAAAGTAAAGGGAAAAGGCCAGAAAAAAACAAATGCAACCATCACATCTGAGGACTGATAAGCTTCAGTGCATTTTATTCTTATTAGTTAGAAACTCTCCGTTATCATAACCTAAAACTGGTTATCAGACACTGCAATAAATCACACCCTTTATGTATTACATTTTAGGCCCCATCTACACCACAGAGCCCCCAAGGTTTCTATGCAAATTTCATTTTTGCCATTTGCATAAGCAGTCACCCTGCACCCAACAGGAAAGCTAAACTAAATTGCTGAGATGGTGAAGTGAGTGTCTCCCCCTACCCTGGAATGGGGGAAATTAAGCACTAGATGGTGTCAGACAATGAGTTTCATAGTGGATGTATTGGATGGTATGGAAGTAGGTTCTTTCCTTTTTATGTTTTGTTGCAACTCCATTTATTTAACTTTACCAGTTTTCATGCCAGCCAGTATCTATTGCCTTTTTCTTTTATATCAAATAACATTTTTAATTACACAAGACATTTGACCTGTAAACCTTTAACATAACTTATTATTAGTAGTGACAAGTGATAAATGTGTTTTTATAGTCTGTGCAGCAGGGGTTCCATTGCAGTAATCTACACTGCAGACAAAAACAGATTACCGTTTCTGACAACTAGTATTACAAAAGTAATTTGTGTTAAAATTGTTCTATATATCTAGATGAAACGTCATTCTTACTTGCCAATATTGGCAAACAAATTGCATAGACAAATACTCAAAAAAAAAAAACTGCAGTGTGATTATTTCTTTATTGTTGCGATTGTTGAGAAATATCAAAGTTCATAAACTTTACAGGCTTGACCTTGGTTTAAAAGCTTTACCATTTGTTTGCAAATCAAGTTGGGAGGGAGGTACTGCTTTAGCAATGAAAAACATTTTTTTAGCATTATTTAACTGTTAGTGAATTGACCCCATAGTTTTTGTGTACTCTGCAATTAAGATAATCAACAAGCCAGACATCATTGGCCATTACAGATGATTTATTATGTAATCATAGTCAACCAATTATCAAATAATAATCATCACTTGATTACATAATCGTACATGCCCATCATGTCTACTATACGTTTCACAAGATAAAGCTGGCACCTTCCTGGTGCTTCTGAAAATTCCCATTGATATCATGTAAATCATAAGATGACAAAACAATGTTTCTTCTTAGATATATCGGTTAAGTCTCAGGCATTCATCTAATGCCTCGTTTCCACTGAGCGGATCGGTTCGGGTCGTTACAGTTTGAATGGCCTAGAATGGTCCGGTCTATTCTGGTGAACGTTTCCACTGCAAGTGGGACCGCCAGGGGCCATACAGGGTTTAGAAAAAATGCCTCAGCATAGCACAGCAGAGGGTTTTCTGTCAGCCAATCAGTGGAATGTATCGTAGCTCCGCCCTAACCGAACCGTTCCATTTTCTATGGCCCCACATCTGAAGCAGGACCCTGAATGGAGCGGTTCGGTTCGGTTGTATGGGCCGCTTTCATAATGGAAACACCCAAAATAGCGTACCAAACCGAACCAATCCGCTCAGTGGAAACGAGGCATAAAATGGGTGCTATATACCCGAATAGATGACCCTATGACAGAATTGAGGTAAGCAAGGTAATGCTGCAAAGATCATTCTAGAATATCCTTACTCATCACTTAGAATACTACCATGGATGTCTAACTGTAGTGGAAATTCTAGCAAGATTTCAGGGTACCTTTGATGGGTAATTTGCAGCCTGCAGATGATTAGGAAAAAAAATGGAGGTTATTTGTGTTTTTTCCTCCTCCTCCTCAGGTTTCAGTGGAAGTATACTCAAAAACCTTTATTATTGTGTGTTAAATAAATCTTATGAGTATTGGTCCTGTTTCTACATATAACTTGTAATTTTATTGCATACATTGGTAGCCATATTTCTCATTGGATATGCAGGCTCCGCTTCTTTTCATTGCAGTGCTGCACAAAGGTGAAGCTTTACTGCAAGTCTGTTATTTGACTCATTAAAAACAATGCACTCCCTCTTTTAATTCAAATAAGTCAGTGAGTAGTTTTGTTTGGGGCGAACATTAAAAAAAAAAGTTTTACCTACCTTACCCTTGGTCCTGCAGTGTTTCCTCCTCTATGTGGGAACAGTTTCATGAAGCATCTTCCTTCACCACTTTGTTACTCACACACATTCTCATGTCATCACATACAATGCAGAGCCAACAGTCATGCATTATAAAGGCCAGTATACATGGCTCAATTTTCTCTTGTTTAGCCCACAGGCTAAATGTGAAAAAAAAAATCAGTTGATTTCCCCATCCACGCAAATGGTGTGCACCAAGGAATCTCCACTGCTGGCTACTGTAATCAAGCAACCACAGCACTCATGTCTGCCTGAAAACAATAGTTACTGTTCGCCTTCTGCTTAGCTCCTGATTTCTTAAATCGACTTTTGTCAACTGGGTGGTTCTGTTGAATGGACCTCTATGAGGACCTTACATGGGTACATCAAAGTTCTGCACACAACCTGGAGCATCGGAGACAAGCTTGCTGTCTGCCAGGAAAACAATGAATAAGCTAAATAAAAACGATAAAATGAACATTTATCCTAGCAATGCAGTTGTTGGGCACCCTGCAAGGGTAACTTTGAAATCTCCCCAGAGTTCAGCTTTGAATCACTGATGTTCAGTTCAGCTTTACTGGCTGCATGCTTTTTCTGGGTCAGTGACTTGAAGCATTGAAGCCAGAGACAAACAACTTGAGGTAGATTACATTTTCTCTTGCTTTATGCAGACCACAGCAGGTCAACTTTAATGCCAGTCCCATCTTGCTTTTGCTCACCTGTTGCTCAGTTTAGTTGCTGCGAATTAGGAAAGGAAGCCTTGTGTAAGCTCCTAGTCCCACTTTGGGGCTTGAATAGGACTGAGGACACTCTTTTGCCCTCATTTGACAGAACTGTGTGCCAGAGTGGCCAATCCCCAGGCAGTTATAGTGTCACATGAGAGGGAGCCACATGCTCCCCTATGAGTAAAGCACAGGTTTGCTTTAAATTATCAATGTTTATGGGAAATTCAATCTAGGATTGAGGTTTAACTCATCAGTAGTTGAAAATGTTGCCAGTTCATATTTTTGTCCCATCTATAGAGGAAGAGTACATTATAATCAAATAAAGTAGTGTCCCGCTATGTGATGCATTTATGTGTCTGATCGGCGCAACATTTGAGTTATGATTGGCCATTTCTGATTATTTTGAATTACCACCTTCCTCTCTGTCAGCAGTTCCCAATATCAATTATAATTAATCCTTGTAATCCCTTGGTGCTAATATCCATTCGGCTCATCACGCGTTCCTGTTTTTTAGTGTAGACAGCTATTAAAAGTGCATTAATAATTTAAAGAGTGAGTTCAACATATGTCTTCTCTGAAAGATTTGCATTCCTTTCCCCTCTAAAGTGAAGACATACTACTTCACATGGCTAATTACTAAACAATGCAAGCATTTAATTAATCAGGATATACATTTCTTACCAATAACAACTTCCCAAATGAGGCACCCTGTGTGAGGCGGTTGGGGGAAGAGCCAGTTTCGTATGCTGATTACCTATCCATTTTGCATCTTTTCCCCCAGGAAAGATGAGTTAATTACCTATCTGCTGCCTGCCCGCTACTTAGTATTCCTTTAGCAGGGCAGAAGTACCAGCTATAATCTCTGCAGTATATCGACATTATCGTGCAACATACAGCGGCCAAGAACTCCCTGGAAACAGCAGGATTTAAGTAATAAGTGAGCGTTGCACATATGGGCAGGGAATTCACTGGCATCACTTTTCATTTCACAGTCACCCAGGAATTCACTTACAGATGGGTGGATGAATGCAGACAGGAGTACGGTGGCAGATGAAGGTCATGTATCGGACTTTGATTTTTTTTTTTTTTTTTTTAAATGCCAGGCTCATTTCTAATGTGTTTTTATAAACAGACTTTTGGTAATTATTTATTACTAGTTTTACCATAGTAATGCTAGATAAATAGAAAAAAAAAAAAAGCATTCCAGCGATATCCAAAGGGGTGTGTGCGTGTTGGTATGTACTCTATAACAGTGGTCATCAATCCTGTCCTCAGGGCCCACTAACAGGCCAGGTTTGCAAAATAACTGAAATACATCACAGGTGATATCATTTTGCTGCTCAGTGATTGCAGTATTCTAGTCTGCATCTCCACAAGGTAATACATAAAACCTGGCCTGTTAGTGGGCCCAGTACAGGGTTGATGACCACTGCTCTACAACATACTCGCCTGAACTGGCCACATCGCATAGCTTTGTCCTTAAAAGTAAAACCCCTTATCCATGAAAAAAAAGGTTAGGTTCCATGCACACTAGATGTGCAAAATCCGCTAAAAAAACACTAACATTTAGCATTTTTTGCCAGTGTTTTTGCAATGTTTAGAAGTGTTTTCAAAAGTATTTAGGAGTGATATAGCATTTTTGTTAAGGAGCGGGTGGCCACCGGCATCCTTAACGATCAGTGAAAAGCCGGCCACCACATTCTTGACAACAGATGACTCATTAGCTTTCAATGGTATTCCCCACTGACAGCTGAATACAAACAGCTGGCGAAACCACGCCATATTTTTTCTTTGTTAGTGTGGGGTTTCCCTTAAAATCCGTGCCGAAAAAGGGGGGGGGGGATGGATCCACACGCTGTTTTTTCCTAAATTTTTATTGCTGGCAACTGTTTTGTTTACATTCAGCTGTCAGCAGGAAACCCATCTGACAGCTGAAGAGTCATCTGTTGTTAAGTACTCAGCGGGCGGCTTGCTGGTCTGCTCCTTGACAACCAGGTATACACTGGTAAGGATGAGCTCCGGCGTGTTCGCATGCTGCACGTGCCGATCCCGCCAGGAAGTCGGCACGGCGCAGCGCTAATCACAGGCAGTGAGACATTTCCCGAGCTCTGCAGCCACACATCGGGAAATGTCTCACTGCCTGTGATTAGCGCTGCGCCGTGCCGACTTCCTGGCGGGATCGGCACGTGCAGCATGCGAACACGCCGGAGCTCATCCTTATACACTGGTTGTTAAAGATGCCGGTGGGCGGCTGGCTAAAAAAAAAAAAAAAAACGCTGGAAACCTGTGCTTGGCAGCAGTTAACAGTTTTTAGGAGAACGGTGCACATATATGTGACTTTTATCACCCATCTATTTTGCTTTGTTACTACATTGTGGATGCTGGCTGCTTTATGCGTCATCTTTTAATTTTTGTGAGTAGCACAACACTATTGCAATTTTGTTTGTTTCAACAGTTTTTAGGAACTGTAAGCTTTTTGTCAGCGGGCAAATCGCTCCTTAAAACGCAAAAAAAAGTTAGTTTTTTTTTCTTCTCCTAGAAGCTGGAGCTTGAAAAACACTTCTAGCCTATAATAATGTGCATGGCTACATAGGATAAAACTATTCGCTTATAGGGGAAGAAAAAACCCACTCAAAGTAGCTGTTAGGAGTTTAAAAAGCTAGTGTGCTGTGAGACTAATACGGTTACTGTTGCCTCTGTGCTTTTGTTTAGTTTTTATTTCAGTTTGTGAGCATCACCCATATTTGTGGACATTGCTGATTGCTCTATATGTTATTGCTTAATAGGTCTGAATTAGGAATTGAATTTCAGTTCTCATGGTCCTATGAAGATTTTCTTTGCTCTGAATCTGCATGAGCTGTGCGTCAGTCATAGACTAAAGGAGGTAGACCCTGTCCAAATATGCTAAGTAATGGTCTTCCCACCAAGGAGGGAAAGCATCAGAGGAAAGCTGCAAGCAGAATATAATCTCTGCTTGTTCTAATAAAGCTGATGTTTGTAGTGTGGCCTCATTAGTTTGCTTGTTTGTGTCTGTGGGTGAAGACAAGGCCCAGAGAGGGATTGGAACCCACAGCTGGAGCAGTGTGGCCTCCGTGTAGGAGAACTGGAACAGCACTACTCTTTAAGAGACACTGTCCAGTCTTTTTATAAACTAATTGACACCATACTGTATATCATCTATATTTCCACTTTATCAACACAAAATGATAGAACTTGTTTTAATCCCTTTTATACATTTTCTTTGCAACAAAAAAGGAAAGTAATAAGACAGATTCTAATAGTCATTTTTGACCATGTGGTCACATACAAAGGTGGCCAGACTGATTGACGTGCAGTGAATGTGATGTGAAGGGCTTGTGGCGGAGTCCATTTATATATTTGTAGTATGCATATACTAGAGACATTATGCTGGAAGTGTTTTATCATCTAGTTCTTCATATCAAAGGCTTTCATTCTTCTTACTCAACACATAACAAACTCTAATATGTTTTAATGCTCTGCAGATAAATGGTTGTAATATTATGAAATAGTATTAGGTTTGAATAGGATTTAGCTGTTAGCTAGGAAATAACAATATTACTGTATTGAATTCTTTGATCTGTTTGGTTCATCTGTTTATAAAAGAAAGACTAAATGGTGACTTCATCTAAATGTAATTTAGACAATATGCCTTTATGATCATGTTAAAACGCTATTCGAGCTTTGTCCTTTGTATAACGTGTTGTTTTGTTAACGTATAGTTTTTTAGCATCCATGGGAAAGTGAATCCAATGGGTCATATCTTGTAAATTCTGCTAATATGTTTTTGACACTTGTGGCAAAAGTATAAAGGACATGTAAATACATACAATATTGGGCCAACATGGAGTCCATGATGTTGGTGAAGGATATGTAAACAAAAAAAAACAAATAGCCCAATAAAACTGAAAGTTGTGTATATTCCTCTATATGCAGTATGCAAATGATAGATGATTTTGAAGGGAAAAAGTAGAAACATTTTTAGGATTTTTTTTTTTCCCAAAAAGGAATGTAGGGAAAGTGGTTTTGAGATACCACACAATCAACTGTATTCCTCCTTTTTCTTCTATCATCTGTCCCTTTAGATAAATATGCATAGATGTAGTTATACTGATTGAAGGCAACAGTAGACTGGCATATCCCCCTAAATTGGCTGTATGGAAAAGTGCAATGTGTAAATAAAAATAAACAGGCACACAATAAGTTAAAGTGGTAGTAAACTCTATTATACCACTTGTACCTACAGGTAAGCCTATAAATAAAGTTTACCTGTAGGTACCGTGAATATCTCCTAAACTTGCACGGTTTAGTAGATATTCAGAGCGCATACAGCCGATAATATCACCAATGCATGCGCTCTGAAGGTTTGGCTTACAGTGCTGGACCTTCAGAACCCGTGCCGTAAATGGCGGCTCCCAGGTGCATGCGCAGGAGTGAAATTATCACTCCTTGGCCACTCATGTAGATAAAGGCCGCAAACCCAGAAGGAAGACCGAGGGAAGATGTCAGCCCTCTCAGCGGTGACATTGTGGCGCTGAAGGTCTTTGTTCTAAGGGAAGTTTCTCATAATGTGCTAGTATGCATTGCTAGTATGCGATGCATACTAGCACATTATGCCATTGTCTTGAAGGAATTTTTTGTTTTCTACCACTTTAACTAGAATAATACAATTTTTATTGAAATTATTGTAAACTAAGGAAGTAATTACCAAAAAGAATAATTACAGTCTGATGGGGTTGTCATGTACACTGTAGTAGGTTCAACTAACGGAACTTACAACAGGAGGAACTTTCCAATGTAGTTTAAGCAGTGTTAACGTTTTGGCAGGGCACAGCCTGCCTTTCTCAAGACAATTTGAAACATTGAAAGTGATTAAACCATGTTGTAAAATGATTCCTGTTGTAAGTCCCATTGAGTGCATTCACTGCCTGCTTCATATATACAGTTTGTGTGTGTGTGTGTGTGTGTGTGTGTGTGTGTGTGTATATATATATATATATATATATATATATATATATATATATATATATATATAGCGCGAGAGAGAGATAGTGTGTATGTATCTTTATGATGACTCGCCTAATATTGAGTAGTTCTCCCTTTTGCCGCCAAAATAGCCCTGACCTGTTGAAACGTAGACTCCACTAGACCTCTAAGGGCATTCTGATCAGACCAGGCCACCTTCTTCTATTGCTCTGTTGTCCAGTTCCGATGCGGACATGCCCATTGTAGGGTGGGCATTGACTGTGGACAAGGGTCAGCATATGGGCACCCTGACTGGTCTGTGACTACACAGCCCCATACACAACAAACTAACAAACTGCTATGCCCATTTTCTCTGCTTTCAACTCATCAGCTTCATGGACTACATGTTTACTTGCTGTCTTCTATAGCTCACCGAATTTCAGATGCCATTAATATTATTCACTTAGCCTGTCAGTGGTCATAAAGTTGTGTCTGATCGGTGTATGTCATAGATATGTCACATTTATGCAGATTCTATGTAGACATTGGGCAAAAGGGAGAGAAATAAATGTCAATATTGTTATGTTAACACTTTATTAAGCATACTTAATAAATAATAAAAAAATCTTCCTAATCTGTTTAATCTTCAAAAATGTGTTCCTAAATGATACAAAATATAGTCAGCAGAGAAGTACAGGCATGGCTCTGCAGTTGAAGATTTAGGACTCTGTATCACATGGGTGTCTGCACTGAATTACAGGCAGGTATAGCAGTCCCCGTGAAGGTATTTCAATTCTGTGTTCGTTTGGAGTTCAGCATCAACTTTCTATTTTGAAATTATCCTGAGCAAAGCACAGCTCAGTATTTAGGGATCTCTCATAACCATGCCTGGATATCCACCTAATCTCTTTTATATTAAGCTGTTAACTGCAGTAAATTCATTCAAAGGAAACCGGGAATATATTAAAGCTCCTGCATCAGTTTATCCATAGAAATCTGCCAAAAGCACACCTGTATAAGGAAATGGATGTCCAAGAAGGGGACACCCTTCAAAAGAGTGGTAGTTGGAGCGATGTAATTGTAGCCGAAAAGTGCATTCTATCATCTGGGTTTGTAAGGATTTGTCCTTTGTTTCGGTTTCAGTGGTAATATGAAGGCTGAACAGATTACAGAATGATTCTTCAATTTACAGGGCTCTATGTACTTCATATGATACCACATACATGCCACCGCTGAATGTTTTTGTTAAAAGCCCTTGATAATCATCATATTTCTCCAAGGAATCAGCAGGGATTTGGTACATGATAGCCGTAGAATGACATTGATGACTTTCACAGGGGGGTTGTGCTGCAACAGAAGAATTTGAAAAGTTCTAAAATGTATTTAAAGAACAAAATATATTACCACTTAGATATAATAGCTGTACTAGGATTGTTTACTTTATTCTAATCTGGCGATTCTGCCAGTAAGATGCATCCTTTTATAAGATTACAGTGCACATTTACTGTACTGTGTGTATGGTGGGAGAAGTGTTGTCAACCTAGGACAGGATTGTTTTTAGGACTTCTTCATTTTGCAGTCTTGCAGTGGCAACTGCTAAGTGGTCGGTTCCTACCGATGTAGGTACACTTCCAAAACTACATCTCCCAAGAGCTCCTTCTCTTCACAGTTTGTGGGCAGCACCATTGTTTTGCTAAAAATACAGTAAATGTATGTATGCATGTGGAGAGGGACAGAAGTGGATAGGGATAGGCAGAGTTCTGTATCCAACTGGGGATGGACTGGCCCCTAACGTGTTTCCTGGAATCAAGTGCCTCTTCTTCGGGAACACAGATGAGAACTCTTTCTTCGGGAGAAAGTTTAGTAAGCATGCTGAAATACAGGAGGCTACTGTCAACAAAGGTCTACTGGATTAGTGCTTTGACCCCATCCCCATAGATCAAGGGAGAAAGGGGAGCACCAACTCCCTATCCACGGGTCACAACTAGATTAATGTTCTAGGTACAGGTGCGCTTATGGTTTAAAGTAAGAGCCATCTAGTGATGCCCCAATGACTATAAGTCAATATAATGTATCATAACAGGAGGAATTACCAAAAGATTATTCTCAGTATGCAAGCAATAACCAAGATCAATAATCAGCCATAATATGATCCACAACTACACCCCTCAGGTAGTATACTTTACTTGGTGGTGGTAATAGTGGTTTGATCCCCTGAATGACCAGCAAAGAGTTGCATAGTTCGGCTTGCAGAGCATGTTGTGTAGTTCAGTTTGATGTGCATCTAAAAGAATACTATGGAACAGTTCCTTAAAATGCTATTGTCTCTCTTATACTCCTTATATTTAATAGGGTTATTTAATTATTTTGTTAAGGATTATTTTGTAAAGGAAATGATTTATCAACAAAGACTGATTAGACCTTTTTAAATTTCCTATAGACTAAATTTTAAATTAGATGCATTCTTTTTTGATCACTGACATTTGAATAAAGTATCACTGGAGTTAATTTTGCAACAAATTCACCACAGCCTATACTTTTCTCAACAGTCATACATGAGGGAGCTTTCCCAATAAGCTTTCCCAAATAAGTGCCCATAAAAGGCCTTATTTACGTAAACTACTAGATAATATAGCAGGGAAATGTGAACACAGATTAGGTGTGCAATGCCTTAACCACAGCAATCAGTATGATTAACGGCTTACTTGCCTAATACACTTTAACATTTTCCTTGCTGTGTGATCTGTTAACGAAGAAGGCGTGTATGACTTCTTTGGATTGCTGGCTCGCCAATGACTTACCTCCACTTTATAAAGAAGAATAGACATGCAATTTAAACTAACTATACTATGTATTAACGTGTGATGAAGTAAGGAATGGGTGCTGATCAAAATGCAACTAGTGCAAATGGTAATTGGCAGAAAATGAACAGTATTGTTGCACTGAATATTTAGTAAAATAACAAATGCATTAGTTCAATTACTTTCTCCCTTATACAATCAATAGATACTCTGTGTGTGTGTGTGTGTGTGTGTGTGTGTGTGTGTGTGTGTGTGTGTGTGTGTGTATGTATGTATGTGTATATGTATATATAATGTGTGTGTGTGTATATATTACAATACAGGGTGATTCTGACAGTTTTCACCATCCAGCCCCCATTCTTGTCTTATGTCAGTGCTAGCCATAGTTGCACGTGCTGTGGTAGTGTTGACAGATATGTGCATTCACAACCAGAAGCAGGACTCTGTGCAGATGCATAGCGAGCCTGCTGTTCCATAGTCAGGCTTTGAGATCACAGACCATCACACCCCCTATCATGATTGACTGTGGATTCTGGAAGGAGTCACATTGTCAAAAATCTTATCACATAGGACCACATCCCCTGCCCTGCTAAGAGACCATTGAGCTGAGTAATTGCAGTTAAAGTGGAACTCTCTGTCAGCACTGACTTTTGTAATTCTTATGCTGCTAGCATTAGCAAAATGGATAGGAAAGTTTTATTTTTTTTTTTCATTTTTTCAGTTACTCCCTGATTTTCTAGCTTAGGCAAATGATGTCATACATCCCAGGAGTCCTCTGGGGGGAGGAAGGGTTTTCTCAGCTAATCACACCCTCCTGCCTGCATGCCTGAGCTAAGGGCAGATGGATCACAGGAAGTAAATGTTACATGTATCATCTACCCTTACTGAAGATGGCCAGGGACAAAAATGCTAGGGGGTGATTTCTTGGCAAAATAAAGCAAGGAGACATAGACGAATGGTTGAGTTTGTTTTGAAAATGAAACAAAATGAATGAAATAGGGTTTTGTGGTTTGTGGTGCTCAGATGTAGTGTAGTTCCGCCTTAAGGATAAAATACATTTTTTAGCAGGTTTTATTCATCAGTAATGTGACTTTTAATTGCATTTATTACAGTGATGTGATAGCCTGTTTGTTCGGACTGTACTGTACTTTAAATATAGGAGATATAAGAAAACAGGCAGCACACTGGCTGAGAGGTTAATGCTTTGACCTTGATGTTGGTATCTTCAGAAAGAACACCATTTACACAGAATTTGCATATTCTTTTTTTCACACTGCCATTGATGTGTGTAAATATTTGCATGTACAGTATATAGTTGTTTGTATTAACACTTCTTCATTTTTCTTCTTGTCTCCCTATAGGGAACAGCCCACAAGACAGCCCAAGGAACTTCTCCCCCAGCGCCTCAGCTCATTTTTCATTTGCACGAAGGTAGTAAAACAGTCCCCAAGTATACAGGGCACAATTTTTCTTTCAATAGCTCCTAATTAGCATCCTAATCTTGTCTAATTACTTAGGTTGTGCGGAAAGGAGGCATTATTCATAATTATTAATTTGCATGAAGAGTTTATTGTACATATGCTCGCAGTAGGTGTTGCTTTTAAATAAACACCCTGTCATTCAGTTTTTTATTTACTATCATGTCAAAATCTCGACAGGCCTATGTGTTCATATTGCTGTTTGTAAGACTGTTATACAGTTTTATTGCTATGACCGCTATTATTGTGGCAGAAACTACCTTTTGCATCTCTACATAGAGGGACGAGTAGGAGAGTCAAAATATGTTGTAATGGAAAGGACATACACTGTATGGCCAAAAGTTTGTGGACACTTGACCAATACATCTGTCTTTGTGCTCAAAAGTATGTGGACACGCCTCCAAAATATTGAGTTTAATTGTTTCTACTAAAGGGTTCTGGCATTTCTATAGTAGACCAGCACATTTCAGACAATTGTGTGCTTCCAACCTTGTGTCCTTTTCTGTTCTACATGACTGTGCCCTTGTGTACAAAGCCAGGTCCATGAGGATATGGTTTGACCACTTTGGTGTGGATGAACCTGAGTGGCCTGCCCAGAACCCTGACCACAACTCGTATTCAGTACTCGTAGGGTTAATTTGAATTCTGACTGTAAAAAATCTTCTCTTCCAACATCAGTACCTGACTTCAGAAATGCTCTTTTTGGTGAATGGCCTCAATTTCCCACAGACATGCGCCAAAATCTTGTGGAAAATCTAACCAAAAAGAATAGAGGTTGGTATAGCTGCCAAAGATGTAGTAGGAAGTCCATATTTTGTTTTTAAAGATCTGTATAGGGTAGTAGGTAGTAAGAACCACAATTAGACTTTTTTTTTTTGCTGTCTATTGGGGTGTCCTCTCTATAGGTCCTGATTGCCAATGTTTTCAGGAGGTGAGAGTAATTCCAATATTTTGCACTGCCACCAGAAAAAGAATAGAAGGGAAATCTTCCAGTGGGGACCCCTGTTTCATAACACATACTGCAGCTGCTGGCTTTTAATAAAAGGACGCTTGCCTGTCCTGGAGTAAGTATAGCAATGTTGGCACCGCAACTGATGTTTCCATCAGCTGTCGGGTGCTGCCGCCTCCATTGCGGGTAAGGGAACCCGGCAGTGTAGCCTTACGGCTTCATGCCAGGAAACCTACTGCTCATGCAGCTCTGCTCCTCTCTCCTACTGGCCCGGCGACACGGGGAGGAGGAGGGAGTCGAGCGGTGACGTCAATAGCCGTGGCTGTGGCTCCCAGAAGTGGGAACAGGATACCCCCCTGAAAGGTGCCAAATGTGGAACCGGAGGGAGGGAGGAGACAATTGAGCAGAAGTTCCACTTTAGGGTGTAACTCCGCTTTAATCTTAGAGCGAGATCCTCTCACTTTCTATTGAGTCTACAGGACAAGAAGTAAAGGGAAATCTTTCTAATGAGAAATACTGTACATGGCAGAAAAAAAACTACTACAAAAAGTTTTTGTTTTAGATCAGGGGTCTCCAGTCTCCAAACTTTCTAAAAAAAAAAAATGGCCAGTTTACTGTCCTTTAGGAGGGCTGGTCTCTGGCCATTGGAGGTAGAAAATGCCTCAGCATCAGTAGGAGTAGACAATGTCTTAGGCTTGGTAGTCAGTGGTAGTAAAAAGAATTACTGTGGTCAGTAGGAGGAGGTATAGAGCCTCATTATTGGTATTAGTGGGAGTTATGGCGTCCTTTTGCTGGTGAAGTGGAAGGCATCATGCCCCATCAGTGAAGTGAAAGGAATAGTGCCCTACTGTCATATCAGTGGGAGGAATAGTGCTCCAAGGTCCGGATGAAGGCAAGCAAAGGTCTGCAACTGGCCCAGGGGCCACAGTTTGGAGACTACTGCATTAGATGTTCTTTATTTGTTTATGGTCTTTTGAATGAGAGATGAAAAAAAAAATGTGATGGTTAGGTGTCCACAAATTCTAGATTTACTAGATTTTGCAAGTCTCTCATCTATTTCAACAGGATGTGAAAGATGGATTTTTTTTTTTAATTGCCTTAAGTAAAAGGATTATTCATTTTTAGAAAAGGAAAACATTGTAAACCAGCTGCAGAGATTTTACATGTTTGAAAAGCTTTGCATGCAGCAGCAAGCATTTTTATCTCCTGCGTACATTCAGTATTGATTGATTGCTAATTCCTTGGGAGATAACGCACAGATTGGGCGCAACGCTTACAAAAATCAGCCTAATGCTCCAAGTCATTTACTTTAGTAAGTACTTGAAAAGCCCATTATAAAATTAGAAAGATTAAACTTTGCCAAAACAACTTCGACAAAGATGAAAGTGCTAGCTTATACTATGCATCTTTGTAAAAAATAATTGTTCTGTTACCCTTCATAACTGGTTTTGGATTTTGACTGTAAAACCATAATGTGGATTGTGGGGTTATCACTTTTTTTTTTTTTCCAAAAAAAAGCAGAGAAAAGAAAGGTATGCATTACTCATACTATACATACTAATGTCTTTACTTATTTTAAAGGATAATTCCACCCTAACGCTAAAAACTCTACTTCTACAGTCTAAGACTAACCTATCTTAGAAGAAATCAGTATACATACTTTTTTAAAGGCGTTCCACTCTGGTCCCACACCGAGCTGTCAGCGGCGGCTTCGCTGTGGAGGCGGGTGCAGAGAGGACACATCCAACAATGGAAGCCCCATAGTAACTCTATGGGTGACATCACTTCCCATTCATTTCACAGCAGTTGCCGGCTGTGTCCTCTGCAAAGCTTCCGCCACTTGAGACCTGACTGAATTATCTTCAGAAAGGTACGTATACTGGTTTCTTCTTTACAGGGTTAGATAGGTTAGTCTTAGATCGTGGATGTCTGTAGATGTAGGGGTTTTATTGTTAGGGTGGACTTCCCCTTTAAGCTTGGGCTTGAACAATTGGTTTCAATAGGCAGCAGTCTATTTCCTTTCTGGCAAAGATGTAACTCAAGTAGTTTTTCATTTTCTGGATTATTTTGCCCATTTTAGTTTAGTATTATGAGACTCATATGTCAACATTTACTCTGTAACTCAATCTGTTACAGCTCATTGAAAGAGCAGTATGGTAATGATTAACAGCGTAACAATACAGACATATAGCAGTATGTATTTATGGTAGAAAAAAAAGTTGTCGCTGAATATGAGCAATTAAATATTCATGTAAAACACGTGTTTTTTGTTTTTTTTGCTGAACAGGACAGATGGACGACGCTGGTCTTTGGCATCCCTGCCCTCATCAGGCTATGGCACAAATACACCAAGCTCCACCGTGTCTGTAAGTACTGCTACTATTATTTTTTTCTGACACCTGTTTCTCTTAGCAAAGGTGGCAAGAGATATCCCACGATTATACACTCAACCTGTCTCAATTTGGGCTACATGTTTATGGCTGGCAATTCACCTTGCAATACATTACATACCAAGGGAATGGGTTGTTTAAGGAGAGTTTCTACTACATGTTTTGGTAGCTCTAAAGGAAATGTCATAAATATTGTACAATCAGCTTGTATTGTGTGTGGCCAGCTTAGGAGGGTGTTAAGTCTATGATTGGCTGTGATGGATAATTTCTGTCTATTTTTTACTTTTCCCCTGTGATAAGCCAGTGCAAGGAATTCATATGCTGGATGGATTAAGTGTTGGACTGCTAGTTTACACGTATATTGTTTAGTGTAGTCATGGTCATTATGATAGATTATAGGTCATCCATGTGGTACAGAAACTTGGGCAAATTAATCAAAGCTACATACAGTATCTCCCAAAAGTGAGTACACCCCTCCCATTTTTGTAAATATTTTATTATATCTTTTCATGTGACAACACTGAAGAAATGACACTTTGCTACAATGTAAAGTAGTGGGTGGACAGCTTGTATAACAATGTAAATTTGCTGTCCCCTCAAAATAACTCAACACACAGCCATTAATGTCTAAATCACTGGCAACAAAAGTGAGTACACCCCTAAGTGAAAATGTCCAAATTGGCCCCAATTAGCCATTTTCCCTCCCTGGTGTCATGAGACTTGTTAGAGTTGCAAGCTCTCAGGTGTGAATGGGGAGCAGGTGTGTTAAATTTGGTGTTATCACTCTCACTCTCTCATACGGTCACTGGAACGTCAACATGGCACCTCAAGAACTCCCTGAGGATCTGCTCTACATAAAGAAGGCTATAAGAAGATTGCCAAGACCCTGAAACTGAGCTGCAGCACAATGGCCAAGACCATACAGTGGTTTAACAGGACAGGTTCCACTCAGAACAGACCTCACCATGGTCAACCAAAGAAGTTGAGTGCACATGCTCAGCATCATATCCAGAGGTTGTCTTTGGGAAATAGATGTATGAGTGTTGCCAGCATTGCTGCAGAGGTTGAAGGGGTGGGAGGTCAGCCTGTCAGTGCTCAGACCATACGCCGCACACTGCATCAAATTGGTCTGCATGGCTGTCATCCCCAGAGGAAGCCTCTTCTAAAGATGATGCACAAGAAAGCCTGCAAACAGTTTGCCTAAGACAAGCAGACTAAGGACATGGATTACTGGAACCATGTCCTGTGGTCTGATGAGACCAAGAAAACACTTATTTGGTTCAGATGGTGACAAGCATGTGTGGCGGCAACCAGGTGAGGAGTACAAAGAGAAGTGTGTCTTGCCTACAGTCAAGGATGGTAGTGGAAGTGTCATGGTCTGGGCTGCATGAGTGCTGCCAGCACTGGGGAGCTATAGTTCTTTGAGGGAACCATGAATGTCAACATGTACTGTGACATACTGAAGCAGAGCATGATCCCCTCCCTTCGGAAACGCAGGACAGTATTCCAAACATAATGACCCCAAACACACCTCCAAGATGACCACTGCCTTGCTAAAGAAGCTGAGGGTAAAGGTGATGGACTGGCCAAGCATGTCTCCAGACCTAAACCCTATTGAGCAACTGTGGGGCATAATCAAATGGAAGGTGAAGGAGTGCAAGGTCTCTAACAGCTCCATGATGTCATCATGGAGGAGTGGAAGAGGACTCCAGTGGCAACCTGTGAAGCTCTGGTGAACTCCATGCCCTAGAGGGTTAAAGCAGTGCTGGAAAATAATGGTGACCACATAACATATTGACACTTTAGGCCCAATTTGGAAATTAGGGGTGTACTCACTTTTGTTGCCAGCGGTTTAGACATTAATGGCTGTGTGTTGAGTTATTTTGAGGGGACAGCAAATTTACACTGTTATACAAGCTTTATACTCACTACTTTGTAGCAAAGTAGCAAAGTGTAATTTCTTCAGTGTTGTCACATGAAAATATATAATAAAATATGTACTTGCTCTGTGTGTGGCTTGTTGTGCTGTTCATTGTGAGTGACACCCTAACGCATTGTACAGTATAGCCTGACACACTGCAGCATGCCATGACCCACATACCATATGTTGTGGTATGCTGCATTGTTTTAAAAAAAAAAATAAGCCATGCATTTTATATGTTGTGGGTTAGCATCCCATTTTAGTAAATGTGCTGTTTAACAAAATGCATATTAACGTACGCCATAATGCATGGGCATTAACACACCTGAAAGGAATGCTTTAGTGTGAATGGGCCCTCAATGTTTAGCAACCAATAGTCTTGTGTGAGGGCCACATGATCCTCTCAAAGGATCTAATATCCTATTGTTCCAAAGGATTTGTAATTCCATCCAGCCAGTTTTAGGATTTTAACATCAATCTCACATTTATTTTCTGCTTTCCATGTCTGACTCCAGCCATCTCACCTGACTATTGATTCATGTAATTTATTTATTTTTTGGTCCAGTTAGTGGCTAAACCCTTACATATACCCAGTGAAGTAACTGGCCTCAGGTGATACAAAGAGATGAAACATATCCTCCTGTATAAGTTGTACCTGTTTATCTGCATCTTCTCTTCTCTACATGGATTCAAAATGGAGAATTTTTAAGCTTGTCCAAGAGTTTAGAAAAAAGGGGGTAGACAGCTGAAGTTACACTCTTCTGGGCTCAGTGAGGAGAGGTCTGAGAGCTGATTGGAGGGAAGGGACACACCTCCCTTCATACACACTCAGGTACAGAGCTGAGACTGTCAATCAGCTTGAGGCCCCTCATCTGCCGCCATTTTCTTCTTGGTGTCAGGAAAACTTGTCAGAAGTGATTCATGCTGATAGCAGGAGAATGAAGCAGCAGACAAAAATGACACTTAGTGCTCTTAAAGTGATTGCAAAGTATCATTTTTTTTTTTTTTTTTTTTTAAATATAACAAACATGTTCTACTTATCTGCTCTGTGCAGTGGTTTTGCACAGAGCAGCCCAGATCCTCCTCTTATCAGTTCCCTCTTCAGTTCTCCTGGCCCTTCCCTCCTGCCGAGTGCCCCTAAAGCAAGCAGCTTGCTATGGGGGCACCTGACCTGAGCAACAGCTCCCTGTGTTCATTCAGACACGAAGCTGCAGCCCGGCCCTGCCCATTTCTCTCCTCATTGGCTGACTGATTTGATTGACAGCAGCTGGAGCCAATGGCGCCGCGCTGCTGTCTCAGCCAATGAGGTGAGTCCCAGGCAGCCGAGTCACTCCTGCAACATCGCTGGATAGAGATGGGCTCAGGTAAGTATTAGGAGGGCTGAGGGGGCTCCTGCACACAGAAGGCTTTTTATCTTAATGCATAAAATGCATTAAGTTAAAAAAAAAGCCTTCTGCCTTTACAATCACTTTAATTGAGAAAGTATACACTATGGAAGGATATGCTTTGTTCATATTTCATATCTTAGGTTTACAACCACTATAAGATGGAGTAGTAGAGTGATGGTGCATCAGTAAACCATCAGGCTGGCCATAGATGATATGATTTTCTTTCCTGCCACCATGGGTGGCAGGAAGGAAAATCACTCCATTCCCCTATCATCACAGTCCGTGTTGATGGGGGAATGCCTCCTGCTATGCTATTGTATAGCCGACGGCAGTAACTATATTTTGAAAAATATGATGTGCTGGTTGTTCCCAGTAGATCAAGTGATCAGCTTGTGTACAATCAGCCTGTCCATACATGGTTTGAATCTCGGACGGTCCCTGCTGAACTGGCTAAGATTGGAACTGTCTGTGGCTAGCTTAAAGGGGTTGTAAACCCTTGTGTTTTTTCACCTGAATGAATCCTATACATTAAGGGGAAAAAACACCTGGCAGTGACCGGCCCCCCAGCCCCCCCATTTTACTTACCTGAGCCCCGTATTTCTGTCGGCGGAGACGCGCTCTCCCTCTCTCCATGGAGTCCCGGCTCTTGATTGGATAGATTGATAGCAGCACAGCCATTGGCTCCCGCCATCCAGCCATTGGTCAATCAAATCCAATGACGTGAGCACCGGGGGGGTCTGGCTTTCATGTCTATGGACACTAATGCTGGACTCGGGAGCGTGCCCGCAAGGTAACTGCCCGGGGGAGCGCTTCTCCTAGGGTGTTATCTGATGTAGGGAGGAGCCGCGAGAGCCGCCGGGGGACCCCAGAAGACGAGGTTCGGGGCCATTCTGTGCAAAATGAGCTGCACAGTGGAGGTAAGTATATGTTTGTTATTTAAAAAAAAAAAAAAACCTTACAATCACTTTAAGATTGACTGAACAGATTAGGCTAAATACTTTGAACGAAAATTGTGGAGAAATATGGAGGCGGTAGTTGCCAGTAATTCCTTTCAAAAATACAGGGTTCCTAACCGTCCAGCCAATCAATTTAGACTTTGCATTTGGATACAAGTGGTAGTAACCAGCCCAGTGTTGAAGTAAAGACTAATTTTTGTATTAGGCTGTGTTTACACTAGTGTGAATTCGATGAGGGTTCCCCTCATCCAATTCGTATGACAGGAGATTGTGACCGGCTCTCAATGGAGTCGGTTCACACATCTCCGGGGCGGCTGCGGAGTGAATTGCACAGGAATCCTTTGTGTCTTTGGCTCCGTTTCGGGTGTGAATTCAGCCACAAATTCGGACCGATTTGTCCCTGAAACAGAGAACAGGGACACACCGGACCCCTGTTGTGAGCCACCGCCGTCTGCAGTGTGAACCCAGGCTAAAAGTAAAAAACTTCTTTAATGTGATATAAGTGGTCATGTACAAAGTTCTAAAATTTCTCCAGAGTTTATTTGCTGGCTAAATCAATACCAACTTAACAGTTAAAACTTAATAAACATTAGCTGTACATTTTTATCACTCATCCACGTCATGGCAGCTATAGACGTTGTCACCAGTGCAAGTTCATTGATTTCTCCCAAGGATCTCTCCCTGTATAGTGCTGCTGCGAGCCACTCCTTTCCTGTCTGCAGTATGAGTGATGGGCCCGGCTGGGTGCTAGCTTGTTCGGGAACAGGAAAAGCAACAAGATCTGCATTTTAATCACCACACCTCATAATGAGAATGTACAGGCTGCTTCTGTCAGGACACACTGACTTCAACTTCTTTTCACAAGTTCATCACTGTGCCACAAAGGCTCTACTTTGGGACTCCATGTTCCTTGCACAAAAGCTGGCACTCTGTTGTCTTTTCCAGACACGCATTTGTCTCGTCTCTTAATTTATCATTATTGTATGAGGTTGAGAAGGAGAACCTTAACTCCTGCATCCATTTTTTTTTTTTTTTTTTTTTTTTTTACTTTTGCGTTTAAGAACAATGGTCATATTTAGGCCTCTTTTTACTGAATAAAATTAGAGCAGATGCTGCTATCAAAAGAAATGAATCCCCTTGAAAATCAGCCTGTTCTTTAGATACCGCTGCCCCATAAATTATTTTCACTATTTAAAGTATAGATGTATTCATTAATTATTAATTGTCAGCTCATGTAGGTTATTATGCTGTCACAAGCCATATTCGGGGCCATTTTTTCTTTAGGTTATGCTTTTTCTGTCAGCACTAGATGGCACTTCGAGGCTTCTGGCCCTCATTGCCCTGCTTCTCATTTCTTGTGAAAAGCTTTCACAGCAAAATGGGCTACTTACTGGTCTGCATAATGTAGAGAAAGGGTCTTTCAACAGTTGTAACATGCTGAGAAAGATGTCTACAAACTATAGTAAGCATCTCTGAAAGGTTCCTTACCACTATACAACATGCTGAAATTATCGTTACCCAAGGCGCTTAAATTATTTATAGAGAAACTAAAAAATGATGGGTCTTTTAATCTACTTACTGTATATAATTTTTTTTAATAAAACCCAGATTGTATTTTGTGCTAGAAACAGCCTCATACAAAAAAAATTCCTAAAAGCAATGTACAGTGCTACTTTCCTTACAATATAAAGAAGTCCCTCCTGGCTCGCTGGTTTTTAATGTTTTATTTTCATTTTTTTCATTTTTTTTTTTTATTTTAAGGTATACGACATAACACAATAGTATGACAAGTTATGAAAACATCCATTGGTAGAAACATGTAGAATGAATACGGGAAAAAAAGTGCAAATTACACTAGAAATGCAATACAATAATAATAAAAACCACATTGTTATGATGGAGTCTAAGGGCCAACACACCCTTAAAAAAACTGCATTTCATTGTGGCAGGAAACTTATAGGATGGCAGTGATAACCTGTCCATACTAAGACGGTGGTACGGTCAATAAATATATTACCGCTAGAAGGCAGGGGTAGTACAGTGACCATTCTATAGTAGTGGATAACATTCCCTAGACCCATAGCAGCAGTACCTTGAAGTCCAAGCATACTGGGTGGGTTTTTTTCAGAAAATGTAGAATAGAAAAGTAGACACCTAGACTGTCGAAGTTGCTTTTATTTGCCTTAACTGGAGATAACTGTGTACTATAGGATGATTCATTGTGTAATTAAAGGTGGATATATACAGCTACATAGCTTTTTCCCTTCCAGGGATTACACGCAACCTGCCATGGACTAACATATAAGCGTTATCAGACAGGACCAAATTACTTTTTATGTTGGGGGAATACTCTTTAATATCCCTCAAAGTGTTTCACAAAGCCTGACAAAGTGGGATATTTGGAATCATTGAAACGTATTGTATAAGAAACCCCTAAGATTGCCATCCAAAATTGAATCTAGCATGAATGCAATAAAAGACATAAGTGTTCCAGATTAGAGTGGGAAAGAAATTGACTTACTGTGAAACAATGTATATTTTATTGTTGAATATATTGTGGATTTATGAATACGCCATGCTCAGCTAGAATGTGGTGCAATTCTAATGTTTAAAAAATGTTTTGGAATTAATTTATGAATCTTAATATAAATGTACGGTGTGTATACAGTAAATCTAGGCACCTTTAAAGTCCCATATGTAGTGGATT
The DNA here is from genome assembly GCF_042186555.1 of Aquarana catesbeiana. Classification (NCBI taxonomy): domain Eukaryota; kingdom Metazoa; phylum Chordata; class Amphibia; order Anura; family Ranidae; genus Aquarana; species Aquarana catesbeiana. The sequence goes on along the minus strand of NC_133324.1, from coordinate 120,388,788 downwards.
GTTTGTTATTCAGAGTATGCTGGTACTGCATCTGTGTGATTCTGGCGGTATATATCTATACAGTTTTATTTAAAAGAGAAGTAAAGGATTTTCTTTTTATGCTTACCTAGGCGGATACAGCATCTCGCCTCTACAATGAGAAGCGAGCGATCGAACACCGCCGATCGCTCTGTTCTGACAGCTCCCCGAGCAGAGAGCTGCTGACTGTCAATCGGCAGTTCTCTTCTCTCCTCCTCCTCGCTCACTGAAGTGATGGGCTGTGGAGGGGTGGGGAGTGGGGTGTCAGTCCAGGCACCTGGCGGATCTGGACTTCCATTGTCGGGATGACGTGGTTTCTGGATTGATTTCTGTGACATCAGCAGAAAACGAATTGCACTACTGTGTTCCATAGGAGAGATGTACAGCCAAACGAGCTTTGGCTATACTTTTCCTTTAAAGCCGTAGAATGATATTACCATGTGATCCTTCTCTATACATATTTACATAAAAGTGTCTGCTGGGTCACACAATGACATTTCCAGGAGCCAACTCTACACATTTCTGGGACAGTCTCCTCCTCCAGGAGCACATGTACGGAACTCCACTTACATAAAGGGGGCAGGTCAGTAGGGGAATCCCTGGGGATACTTATAAAAGTTGGACCCAGTTTAAAAGCCCGCCTCCATCCAAAACTTTTTGACTAGTGTAGGACAGAGTTAGATCTTCTGGCAGTTTATTGGTGTTTGTAATTCCACCGGGGAGATTTCCACTTACCTTGTATTCCAATGACACTCCTTTGACACCAAGAGTAGAATGGAGAGACCCGGGGTTACTGGGACAAAAATGCATAAAGAGCATTGCAAAGCTCACAGGAGTGCCAAGCTTTTTTCTACTGTACTAGAAAATGATGTTCTTGCTCACTGTGTAACCATTAGGCTCAATGAACACTAGCGTTTTTTATAAGCTCAAAAAAGCGCTAGAAAAAAAAGCTGAATAAAAAACGGTGATAATAGCGGTTTTTGTTTCCCGGCTTGTAGTAGCGTTTTAGAAGCTTTTAGGAGCCGTTCGCATTATATTAGCAATTTTACAATACATTAAGAAAAGAAAAATGCTTGAAAAAAGCGTTTAGTGTTTTTTCTGACAGGAAAACACTCAAAAACTCTACAAAACTATTTTTTTTTCTGCTCCTAAACGCTGAAGCTTAAATGCTTCTACCATAAAATAATGTACATGGACAGATAGGATAACACTATTGTGGAGCAGTAAACAAAAGTCTCATAATATCTATCGAGCTTTAAAAAACGCGCGTGTCGAGCCTCCGAGAGATTTCCCACCACTTCCTCCCCCACTGACCTCCTGTTACCAGACATGAAGGGAGGGGAAATTTTCATGCTAGGATGGTCAGCCAGATTATGACCATACCTGCATGCTCGATGTATAACTGATTTAGGAATGAACATAATGCAGGAGTTTCTACAAATTAGTCTGTAATGCTTGCTTAACAGCCTTGCCATGTGTACTGTTTAATAAAAATATAACTAAACCTAAAAACAAACATTATATTATATACTGAAACTTACCAGCCCTTAGATGTGATGGCTGCATTGTTTTTTAGACTAAATACATTTTCATCAAGAGCCAAAATTACCTGTTGATTATGCCGGGTATGAATTGTCTTTTTTATTCACATGATTAAATGGTGAAAATGAGGGGGTGATCCTGAAAAAAAAAAAAAAGAAAATGATTGCAGCCACCACACTTAGAGTCAAATTCTAACTAAGCCTAAATCTACTCCCACCCTTGTTCTAAGACTATTCTATGTACCCGGTAAAAGAAAACATACCTATACTTGCTGGTTCAGTCCCGTCACATGATCTGGTCCTAGCACTGGCTTCAGTGTAGAGGCGAAGCAGTGGCAATGGCTGCTGAGCCTGGGCAATGACATAACCCATAGGCTTTTTATGGGACAGCCATTGGCTGTCCCTCCCCTACACTGAAGCCAGCTCGGGGACCCGAGCATTTGACCAGACTGGAGCTGCTTCAGAATAGGTAAGTATAGACATATTTTCTTTTAGAATACTTTTAGAAGGTGAGAGTAGATTTAGGCTTTATAGAACTTGACTGGAATTCCACTTTAATTGCTGGCAAGCTGCAGTATATTACTTTTTTTGTGTTTGGGTTGCTCCTTAAGTCATAGTCGCTCAGTCAACATAAGAGTGTGCCCTGTATATGAATGTTTTGTTGTCCATAAGCTACACATGGTATGTACCAATGTTAACCCCATAGTGCAAATAAATGAAAAGTCACAACTCATCCCTGCTTAATGCTTCCCATCATATATGTGGTGCGCGGTAGCAATCCCTCTTCCAAGGCTTGAAATCATATAGATGCATAAGATTCCTGACCCTTTAGCAAAATCTCCAATAATTCATTTCTTGGAAAAGCATCTGTACTCGCAGAGCATCAACTGATGCATTTTTACCTTAGTTGGACTTATTCATAACTGGTTGTTAAATGAAAAAACATTAGGGGGTTAGGAAAGGCATGGGTTTTCTACAAACTGTACACTGCTCTAGAAGACTAACACAACACTGTACAAGTATTGTAGTCCTGGTGAAGTCACAATATAAACCTACAATGTAGGTTATGACCAGACATTCATACTTCCTGAAGGCAAGGATTTTTAAGATTTAGCATATTTAGCTGCGTCTGGTTATTTCGATATTCATGATGCAACTTTTACGCATAAAAAGTCAACTAGGTTGACTTTCTAAAACCGGAATGTGCAAAATCTGGTGCAGCTGTGCATAGAAGCCAATTAGTTTTTTTTTTTTTTTTTTTTTTCGTCAAAACTTAATAGAACAAGCTGAAGTTTGAAGCTGGTTGGCTATCATGCACGCACAGTTTCACGCGATTTTGCACTCTCCAGTTTTAGTAAATCAGTCCCAACGTGTACCAGGAAAAGGCAGTTTGTATCTATTAAATCTGTAAACCTCTGGGAATTGTTTTTACTTTTACAGAAACCCAGCATTAGTGTCAAATAGAACTTGTAGTTATTAATGGATTGCGGAGTATTAGCAAGGCGTGCTGATTCAGGTGTGGAAAGTGTTTACCCAGAGGCAACGGAAGATTTCATCCGAAGGTCAGCCGTGTCAGAAGTATATCATCTATCAGGACAGGGATACTTCTGAAATGACGGGAGAAATGTTGAAATACTCTGGCAGGGGAGTGCCACCCTGCAGCTGCTAACTGGTTATGCCAGGAACCAGTGCCAGCAGATCCAGGTTATGTAGGGGACAGGTATCCTTTAAAGGAGCGCATAAACAATAAAAAAAGCATTAAGCCGTTTATCCATGTCTTTGTTTTTGAGTAAACTGCTTGGAAGAAAGAAATAATCTTCCATAAATTTTGGTTAGAAACAAAAGATGTCCTTATTGTATACAATGAATGGGGCAGATCACTGTTAAGATTGACATGTTATTGATGCATAAGCCAAAAAGGATGATACAGACTTCAATAAATTACACGCAGACCAGAGAATCCGTTAGAAGTCTTTGATAAATTAGCACCTCTTTCCTTATTAACATTATGGTGAAATTTCTTTTTGAATTTGTGGCAGCCAAAGCAACACAATGTAAAAGTATTACACTTATCTAAATTTGTTGCGCGCATCAAAAACAGCAACCAAACTGTCTCAAGGTTTTCATGAGTTTGGAGCAGGACTTTGTACTCCGGCCATACCGCCAGAAAAGTGTCACAACTGCTTTAATGAATAGCCCTGAGAGTGATTTGCTCACCACATAGCATCTGCCATTGGCCCAGTTTTGGGGTGTTTGGGTGGGTCTGTTGTCAGTCTGTGTAATATTGTGTTTTTGCTGCAGATTTGTTATTACGATTACATATGTATGAGGTGAGCAAGGTAGAATTAATTTTTTGGTCTATAAATGAGCATGAAACCAGTAATTGATAACAGCTTCAATCTTTCACAAATGATTTCCTACCAACAGTGACCCAGCCATCACCAATTTTTCTCAACCCTCTTCATATGCCTCAATTTCTGGAAACATACTGCATCTGTCATGGTCCCAGATATCAAATCGTGTCAGAATCAACAGTATAGATACACAAGATGTTGGCATATTATATCACCATACGGCTAACCACCCAAAACAGATTAAACTTTTAGCTGGAGCGGTTTTTAAACTTTTTTGAACTGGTATCAGCTAGAAAATTATTGCGACAGCTTCCAACTCCCAACATGAAGCATTCTTTTTCGTGTGATTTCTGTTGCACAATATTTAATTCCTATTGTGTAATTTTGCAACTACTAAGTTGCCCTCAACTATATAGGCAGGTACTATTGTGTAGTCCTGGCCACAGTTCTCCACTAAACTGCTGAAGATGAATATTTTTTTTTTATCTGCACAATAAAATTTGAGTTCTGATAGAATTACATACTTCTGTACTTTCCCTCGTGGCCATTGAGAGTCTCATCAAGTTGATGCATAGCTTGTCCTTGTGAAATCAGGCTGCTTTCTCTCTGCTTGTGCAGGCTGGTTACTGTTGTGACTCTCCTGATCATCTTACTGAAAGTGTCTACATCCTTTACTCAGGTCCTTTGCACACACTGGGAATACCGCTTTACATTTCCTGCTCTACATACATCTCTTAAATTATTCTTTGGTGTGTTTGACCTATATCTGTGTAGACAGGTCATAGTTTATCGATGCTGCTTCTGGTTCTCTGGCTTCTCTCAAGCGGCTTTTTGTGCAGCATAAAATATCCTATATTCCTTTCCTATAAAGATGTCAGCAAGTTAAGGATCTTTTCTTATGAATTATTGATTTTGTTACTTTTTGTACAACTATTATTTTATTTCTGAAAAGTTATAGATGTTAGTATGGGCCATGGTGCAGCAGACCTTCAGAATCTGTCATATTACCCTCCACAATTTTGGTTTCCTACAAGAGTCAAATCAAATCAGGCTTAGAGATGGTGGAGAGTTTGTTCTATGCTGAATAATTAGGCAACCTGGAAAGGTTTACTTCAAGATGCACACAAAAAAAAACTGGTACATACATGCTGGTTGACCAAAGCGATAGGGAACAAATATGACTAGAACTGCTTATTGGAATGTATGCTTGTGATTGATCAGATTCCACGTTTGATAGATGCCAACCATCAAATGTCTAATTGCCTGTGCTGGATTGGATATAATCAGGCACATTATCAACAGGCATATTATTTTTACGGTTCTGAGTTGCTGACTTCTGTAGCAACAGTTTTAATGATCCTTTTACGCCCTTTCTTACGATATGACATTGATATCTAAATTCGCGTAGAGTGTCCGGCTTGACAGACTTGCATCTGTTTCTAAATAGTTTGGGGGCATGATCCTCATCCTAGCATTTTTTTTCCCACCTCCCCCATCCTATGGAATGCCTAAACCCAATCTGTCCGCTTATCTCCTACTCTATTGGCTTTTAGACGATCCCTGAAAACCCTTCTCTTCAGAGAAGCCTATCCTACCCACACCAACTGTATTTTCATTTTCTCCATAAGCTCACCCCCCACAGTTATTACCTTTTTGTTTCCACTTGACCCTCCCTTCTAGATTGTAAGCTGTAACGAGCAGGGCCCTCTGATCCCTCCTGTATTAATTTGTATTGTAAGAGCCCATTCACACAGGGGCAACTTTGGATCCGACTTCAAGTCGCCCCAAGTCGCCCCTAGTCGCCTCAAGTCGCGCTACACGAAAAAATCAATGTAAGTGAATGGATCTGTCTTAATGCACACTACTGCAGTCGCTCCGACTTCAGAAAAGGTTCCTGTACTACTTCAATCCGACTTGAAGGCAACTTGTACCCATTGATTTCAATGGAAGTTGCCTCCAAGTCTGATCACTGTTCATACTGAGGCAACTTTACAGGAAGCAGAAAAGAAACAGAAAGTAATTTCCTCCACTAAACAGCCAGCCCCCTCCTTCTCACACACAGCTGATAAGCTCTGATTGGCCACTTGTAAAGTTCCCTGTCCTGGAGGCGACTTCAAGTTGTGTTGTAAGTTGCCCCAAGTCGTGCTGTGATTCATACTCAAGTCGTGTCCAAGTTGCCTCCCAAAGTCGTGCTGGAAGTTGTGTTGCCCCTGTGTGAATGGGCTCTAAGTGTACTGTCTGCCCTCATGTTGTAAAGCGTTGCGCAAACTGTTGGCCCTATATAAATCCTGTATAATAATATATTAATCATTTTATCTCGCATGAATCATCACTAGTTTTAGTGGATGTGAAGGGCTAGACTCATCAAGCATCGGCTTTACATTACAGTTTATAGGAATAACACAGAGTATTCCATGAATAGTCAGTGACAGCAGAACATGTCATATCCTCCTATCTAGTTCTTGTACACTATTATCACATCATCTCGATGTTTCAGTTCCTTGCAGCATTGTGTTGGTTTGGCATTGTGCCATTTATTCCATAGTCATGGCTTCCTCTAATCCATAGCTGTCTTGTTTAAAGGGGAAACATTTCCTCACAGATGAGGCTGTTAAGACTATTACTTGCCAACCTTAAATTTCAAATTTCACATATATCCCACAGTGGCATGTGGATAATTGTCATTGTGTAGTCTACTTATTGTCCGCTGTGACCAGGTTATGTGATTTTATATGGGGCTTAGACACCTTATATACAAAATATTAAGGTACATGCCAATAAAAAAAAAACATATCTGAGTAAAGTGTATATGATTTGTGGATCTTGTGTCCACTTTTGGCTTGGTTCACACTAGCTGACTCCATTTTTCGTGCAACTTTGGAGCCTGACTTTGAGGCTCCATTTACACTTGTACGCCTCCAAAGTTGCGCCGCCATCTTTGGAGTGAAACTTTGATGCAAATTTGGATGGGTGCAACTTGGATACGGCTTTGACCAGTGATAATAGACATCTGTTGCATGGTATAACATTCAGGTATGTCTTTCATGCAACTTTTGAGGGTTAACTTTGAAGTCTAAGGCTCTCAAGTTGCATGAAAGTCGGACCAAAGTAGTGCATGAACTATTTTGAAGTTACTGCAAATTTAAGTTGCACATACAGGGGGGACGGAAAGTATTCAGACCCCCTTACATTTTTCACTCTTTGTTAAATTGCAGTCGTTTGCTAAAATCATTTAAGTTCATTTTTTTCCTCATTAATGTACACACAGCACCTCATAGTGACAGAAAAACACAGAATTGTTGACATTTTTGCAGATTTATTAAAAAAGAAAAACTGGTCCTAAGTCTTCAGACCCTTTGCTGTGACACTCATATATTTAACTCAGGTGCTATCCATTTCTTCTGATCATCCTTGAGATGGTTCTACACCTTCATTTGAGTCCAACTGTGTTTGATTATACTGATTGGACTTGATTAGGAAAGCCACACACCTGTCTATATAAGACCTTACAGCTCACAGTGCATGCCAGAGCAAGTGAGAATCATGACGTTTGGGATGACCAGAACCCTTCCTAGAGCTGGCCGTCCAGCCAAACTGAGCTATCAGGGGAGAAGAGCCTTGGCAAAATAGGTAAAGAAGAAACCAAAGATCACTGTGGCTGAGCTCCAGAGATGCAGTCGGGAGATGGGAGAAAGTTGTAGAAAGTCAACCATCACCACAGCTCTCCACCAGTCTGGGCTTTATGTCAGAGAGGCCCGACGGAAGCCTCTCCTCAGTGCAAGACACATGAAAGCCCGCATAGAGTTTGCTAAAAAACACCCGAAGGACTCCAAGATGGTGAGAAAAAAGATTCTCTGGTCTGATGAGACCAAGATAGAACTTTTTGGCCTTAATTCTAAGCGTTATGTGTGGAGAAAACCAGGTACTGATAATCACCTGTCCAATACAGTCCCAAAAGTGAAGCATGGTGGTGGCAGCATCATGTTGTGGGGGTGTTTTTTAGCTGCAGGGACAGGACGACTGGTTGCAATCGAGGGAAAGATGAATGCGGCCAAGTACTAGGATATCCTGAACGAAAACCTTCTCCAGAGTGCTCAGGACCTCAGACTGGGCCGAAGGTTTACCTTCCAACAAGACAATAACCCTAAGCACACAGCTTAAATAACGAAGTAGTGGCTTCACAACAACTCTGTGACTGTTCTTGAATGGCCCAGCCAGAGCCCTGACTTAAACCCAGTTGAGCATCTCTGGAGAGACCTAGAAATGGCTGTACACCAACGTTTACCATCCAACCTGACAGAACTGGAGAGGATCTGCAAGTAGGAATGGCAGAGGATCCCCAAATCCAGCTGTGAAAAACTTGTTGCATCTTTCCCCAAAAGACTCATGGCTGTATTAGATCAAAAGGGTTCTAATAAATACTGAGCAAAGGGTCTGAATGCTTAGGACCATGTGATATTAAAAAGGAAAAACTGAAATAAATCTGCAAAAATGTCAACAATTCTGTGTTTTTCTGTCAATATGGGGTGCTGTGTGTACATTAATGAGGAAAAAAATGAACTGATTTTTAGCAAATGGCTGCAATATAACAAAGAGTGAAACATTTAAGGGGGTCTGAATACTTTCTGTCCCCACTGTATATGAATGGTTATTTAAAAAAACATGGGGAACGACCTTGATGGCCAAAGTTGCATGACAAGTTGCACAAGCGTGAATGGGGCCTGAAGTGACTTTGATAAGACCTTTTAGACTTTCTGGCATTGAAAATGTGTCAAAGTCATATCAAAGTAGTGCAGGAACCTTTTCTGAAGTGGCAGCGACTTCAGTAGTGTCAATTTGAATGGCTCTCGTAGAGCTGCATGGCATTTTACATGTCCTGCAACTTTGGGTCTCCAAGTCGGATCCTAAGACACATGTGAACCAAGCCTAATTAATGTCAAGCACTTGGTTATCCTTTTACTCTTGGGCCGGAGGCTTCAGCGTTGCACAGGGTGAGAAGACTAATGAAAGCAAGTCTACCAACCGGCTCTGACCAATGCGAGCTTTAAACACTCTGTATAATTTATTTCACTGCAGTTATACTCTTACCCCCTAGACTCCCGTACAATGTGGAATGTAAAAAACACAAAACCCCCCAAAATAATTAAATGTTATGTAAATAATGCAATAATAACGAATATGACTGTGCTGAGAATACAATATAATTCACCTTATAAAGGTGATCTGAGTTGACTTAGGAGCGCACTGATTTTTTACATGTTGGGTTAAATTGCTTTTTAAAATACTTTTTTATGTCTCTGTAATCTCCTCATAATCATGCACTGTTAGCCAGAGCCTTCTACTATGCTGGCAATTGAAGAGCATTAATATACAATACAATCATCTTTCATGATACTATATAAAGTTTTGCAGACAAAGGTTAAAAATGCAGATACATAAAATGATAATTTAAATATGTATATTAAGTTGCATAGCAAGGCATATGCCAAAAAAAAACAAAAAAACAAAAACAAAATTCAATTAGTGCTAGAAACCTGCCCATAGGGGCTTAAAATCTCACTCTATTATATTACAGTCTATGGACAAAGCTACAATGGTCAAAGAGCGACCAGTGCCTGAACCAAAGAACACGTGGGGTGTTTGCATTTTCACATTCTCGGATATACGAGTACTTTTAGAAAAGACAAGAATACCAGCAACTATAATAATATCACAAACACAGCAGCCAAGTTAAAGATAACTAGTAGGACATTACCTAAGCAAGCTTTGTCTATTTAGTTGATTTTAAAGTAGATATACATCGATCAGTTATGACATTATGACCACTGACAGGTAAAGGGAATAACATTGAATATCTCATTACAATAGCACCTGAAAGTGGATGGGATATATTAACACCTAGTGAACATGTTGTCCCTGAAGTTCAGATATTGAAAGCAGACAAAATGTGCAAGTGTAAGGATTTGAGTGACTTTGACAAGGGCCAAATTGTAATGGCTAGATGACTGGATTAGAGAATCTCCCAAACTGCAACTGTGGGATGGTCCCAGTCTGCAGTGGACTCGAGACCCACCAAGGGAGAGCCAAGGTAGGAAAACTGGTGAATCGACAACATGGTCATGGGTGACCAACGCATATTGATGCACAGGAGGAGCGAAGGTTGGCCTGTGTAGTCGATCCAATAGAAGATCTGGCTGTGTAATGTTTCGGGCAATGTTCTGCCATTCATGTGGATCATACTTTGAATCCATGCCTGTTGGGTCAGGGCTTTTTTTTGCAGCAAAATGAGGATCTTTTCAATGTTAGGCGGATGGGCATAATGTTATGGTGTATCTGTGTATACTTAATCAATAAAATCTCATATAAATTTTAACTGTCTAATATAATTTTAATAATAATTTTCAATATTTTAAAATCTGTGGCTTTCATTATTCTAGTAGTTGGGGATTCTGACATGTAGGTCATTGTGCAGACATTTCCTGTTATAGGGTAGTCAGTATTCTGTTCCCATCTCCCGATTGTTTTCCTGTGTTGTCCCTCTGTCACAGGCTCTCCATTGGAGACTACTAGGGGCAAGCACATTGTACAGGGATGGCCCACTGTAGTCACCATCAGGAAACCTGCCCTGAATGTTTGCTGGAGCACGTGCTTTAGACAGGGAGAGGTTACAGGTGTTCAGCAGTACTGATATGCAATGTAGGATAGGTAGGTATGTAGGATAGGTAGCAGTGATATTTTGTTTTTAAATGGCCTTTTTTAGAATACACTGTGCTTTAGTAATACATTTCTTAGAGTTCACATCTAGTTTAAATGCAAAATATCCTTGTTTTGACTGAGGGTGTACCTTTTAAAAGCCAATAATTAAGGCATACACTTACAGAACTGCCACAAGAAAACAGTCTTTACTTAAGTCTGCTCTTCTTTTTATGGGTCTTAATTAGAAGGATTTTTTAGAAAGCCTCAAAATCTCTGCAGGTTTAGCGGTTATGCTCTCCCTTGTAGTAGTGAAGCATTGCTAGTATGTACCTGAGACCTAAATTCACATTCCAGCCATCTGGCTTTATAAGCCCCTTCCATGTTATCAGGGTCTATTCCAATAATTGTGGATGCAAGTTTGTTGCTGACTCTATTCATCTTGTTTGACTTCCCATATACTAAGGTTACATAAGATGCCTTCTGCAGTCTGTCCTCATCTTTTACCATTCTCCTGCCCTCTTCAATCCCAAGGACATCAGATCCTTGAGATGTCCTGATAACGTACAAAGGAGATTTGTTTCTGACAATCAAATAGTGTAGCTAATCAGAAACTGTCAACACATGCTGCCTATATAGTCATAAAATATTTGATGTAGAGGCAACGAGTCTGCCGGTAATATATAAGCAATCAGAGATAGCCTGCTCCCCTCCAATGAACCCTGCCACCGATCAGAGGAAGGTTTCTAATAAACATGACCCAAACACAATATGATCTGGTTCCATCACCGGTATACCAAGCTTCCAAAATAATGAAGCGGGGTAAAATCTATGTATCTGAGACTCCCATCTTATCCAACAATATAAAATAATCCACAGCGGCATTCATAGAAATGCAGGGGACACACGTCAGAGTGCTGTGGAAGTAACCCACTCGGGAAGATGTTCACTGCATTAATGTCCGTTTCGCTCTGGATCTTTTTTTTAATCTGACAAATATGATTGTGAATAGAAGGTCTGGATAAAGATTGTATTTGTACGAGTAAAGATTATGGCCCATTTCCTAAAGTGGTACTAAAGGCAAAATCAAAAATGACATATCATCTTTATTGCAGGTACTTATACTTTCACATCAGTCCCTGTAATTTTAACCTGCCATACAGGGATCGAAATTCGAGATTCAATCTATGTATGGGTAGGCTCATTGTACCCAAGTTGATCCATCGATCAACTTGGGTACAACCAGCCTGTCAATTTTTTTACATGCAATTAATGGCAGCAGCTATAGCCTTTAGCACTAATCATTGTTCTGCCAGTTGGGAAGGCTTCCTGCGCTCCCCTGCTGGCTGAAAACAATACCTCTGTGGGAGGCATTCCTCCAAAAACGCTGACTGTATTGATGGGGGAATCCAGTGATTTTTCTTTCTGTCCACCCCTGGTGGCAGGAAAGAAAATTGAGTCTCCTGTGAGCTGCTTTAGTTTTTTATTGTTGATCCTGACGTTATTTTTCAACTTCCTTTAAAGCGGTAGTAAACCGCAGCTTAAAAAAAAATCCCCTACAAGGCAATGTCAAATTGTGCTAGTATGCATCGCATACTAGCACATTATGCGAGACTTGCCTTAAAATGTAGTCCTCCAGCAGCGTGCTGTCACATCTAACAGGGCTTCCATCTTCACCCGGTCTTGCTTCTGGGTTCGCAGCCTCTGGCTACATAGGGGGCCGGAGCTGCAAAGACGTCACTCCCAAGAAGGTCCAGCACGGTACACCTTTTTCTTACTTTGGTGCTGTCCTCTTCTGCCTGATGCTTCAGATTTTGGGCAGTCCTTCAACATCATTGTGTACAATGTAGGACTATTAGTCTTGTATTGACTTTGAGAAGGTAAGAGGGAGCCTGCCCTAGCAATGACTAATGCCCTGTACACACTGTCGGACTTTGTTTGGACATTCCGACAACAAAATCCTAGGATTTTTTCCAACGGATGTTGGCTCAAACTTGTCTTGCATACACACGGTCACACAAAGTTGTCGGAAAATCCGATCGTTCTAAACGCAGTGACGTAAAACACGTATGTCGGGACTATAAACGGGGCAGTGGCCAATAGCTTTCATCTCTTTATTTATTCTGAGCATGCGTGGGACTTTGTGCGTCGGATTTGTGTACACACGATCGGAATTTCCGACAACGGATTTTGTTGTTGGAAAATTTTATATCCTGCTCTCAAACTTTGTGTGTCAGAAAATCCGATGGAAAATGTGTGATGGAGCCTACACACGGTCGGAATTTCCAACAACAAGGTCCTATCACACATTTTCCGTTGGAAAATCCGACCGTGTGTACAGGGCATAAGACTTTATTTTTCCATGTATCTGGAATTGAGTGCTCAGTAATCTGATCACTTATTACACTTCTTACTTAAGGTAAGCTAAAGTTTGACTTTGTGATACAAGGGCAGTTATAGGCCTCATTCACATGGCATGTGCTTATACGCATTTATTGGACATTTTTAATGTAAATAAATACATTTAATGATTTTAAATGACAATTCTTATTGTGCATTTACTTGCATTCAGTTTAGCTAGGTTTTAAAAACCTATGCACCACCTGGGGACATATACAGTTAAACACAGTTTATACAGTGGGTATAGAAAAGAATCAACCCCCTTTAACCACTTTACTTCCGGAAGATTTTACCCCATTATGACCAGGCCATTTTTTTGCGATACAGCACTGTGTTACTTTAACAATTATGAAGTCGTTGTACCAAAATAAAATTGATGTCCTTTTTTTCCCACAAATAGAGCTTTCTTTTGGTGGTACCAAGCGGTTTTTATTTTTTGCGTTAGAAACAAAAAAAGACTGACAATTTTGGAAAAAAAAAATATTTTTTACTTTCTGCTATAAAACATATCCAATAAAAAATGTCTTCATAAATTTAGGCCAATATGTATTCTGCTATATATATATTTTTGGTAAAAAAAATTTGCAAACCGCGTATATTGATTGATTTACGCAAAAGTTATCGCATCTACAAACTATGGGATATTTTTGGGGGATTTATATTTTTTACTAATAATGGTGGAGATCAGTGACTATTAGTGGGACTGCGATATTGCGGCGGACAAATCGGACACCTGACACTTTTGACACTTTTTTGGGGAACACTGACATTAATACAGTGATAAGTGCAAAAATGTGCACTGTCACTGTACTAATGACACTGGCAGGGAAGGGGTTAACATCCGGGGCAATTGATGGGTTAAATGTGTTCCTAACGTGTTTTGTCAGTGTGTGGGAGATGCTTTTACTATAGGAAGGCAAAGATCCATGTTCCTGCTTTGGATCAAAGCCTTACCTACTGACAGAACGACAATCTGCTTTGCTTACATAGGCAGATTGCCCTTCTGGATCTCTGCCTAAAGATCGGCTGGTACCCGCCCCAGACCCAGAAGTGCAGGATCACGTACTAGGTACATGATCCTGCTCAGGAGAGCTGCCTTGCTGGCGTATATGTACAGTATATGGTTGGCAAGTGGTTAAAATAATCACATGTTGTTGCTTTGCAGCCTGGAATGAAGACGCACAGCTTTTGTTTTATCCAGCTGTATTTACTCATTGCAACTTATAACATCCAAGTGAAAGATATAACGCCAACATGTGAAAAAAACAATCACTGAGTTGGAAAAAAGATCACCCCCTCCTAAAAATGACTCAATCAGGTGTAGCTTATCACCATCATCGCAATGGCACACAAGACCATATAACTTTCAACTGTGATCAGCTGTGGTCATTTTGGTTAGCTCAGCATAAAAAGAGCTTTCCTGGAGCATTTCAGTCTCTGTTAGAGCAACTGAAGCAAACAATCAACTATGGGTAGCAAGGCACTGTCAAAATATCTCTGGGATAAAGTTGTGGACAGGCAAGGTTGTGGTCAGGAGATGGATCCAAAAAAAAAATAATTTCAAAGGCTTTATCAATGCCTAGACGCACTGTGAAGTCTATTCTTAAGAAGTGAAAGGTATTTGGGACAACACAGACCCTCCCTGGTTCAGGACAAAGAGTGGTCATTGTGTGCGCATGTGACAACAATATCACAAATTCTCCACAAATGTCACTTGTATGGGATGGTTGCAAGAAAAAAGCCACTCCTCAGTCATGACTGAGCTTTGCCAAAATGCACCTTGAAGATTCTGAGGCAACATAGAAAACAGTGTTATGGTCAGATGAGACTAAAATGTTATTATTTGGCCTCAACACCAAATGATATGCCTGGTAGACATCCAATACAGCTCCCCATCCAAATAACACCATTCTTAAAGTAAAGCATGTAGGTGGTAATATCCTAGTATGGGGGTGTTTCTCTGCAGCAGGAACTGGATCACTTGTCAGGATAGAAGCAAAAATGGATGGGGCAAAATACCGTCAAATTCTTGAGGAAAATCTGCTGCCCTCTGCCAGAAAGTTGACATGACACTGACACACAGCAAAAATGATCACACAGTACTTCAAGGAAAAAAAGGTGAATGTCCTTGCATGGCCTAGTCAGAGCCCAGACTTTAACCCCATTGAAAATCTGTGAAATTACTTGAAGATTGCAGTCCACAAACGGTCACCATTACATTTAAATGAACTTGAGCAGTTCTGCAAGGAAGAGTGGGCAAATATTGCAAAGTCTAGATACAAAGTTAGTAAAGACATATCCCAACAGACTAACGGCTGTAATTAAAGCAAAAGGTGGTTCAATGAAATACTGACATGTTCGTGTTATATCTTTCACTTGGATGTTATAAGTTGCTCTAGTAAATACAGTTGGATAAAACAAAAACTGTGTGTCTTCATTTCAGTCTGCAAAGCAACATAATGTGATATTTTTTTTTCAAGTGGGGTGATTCGTTTCTAGACCCACTGTACTTCCCAGATCAATTTCTCCTGTGTTTAAATGAAACAAATACAGGA